>NW_027444967.1:0-142500 GCF_048569485.1 Anomaloglossus baeobatrachus
ACAAGTATTGGTGCTCAACTCTAAATCATTAAATTCAGGTCTTTTATATGGTCCCACTGCCACAGGTATATAAATTCCAGCCTCTAAACATGCAATCTGTTCTGCAAATATTTGTGAAACAATAACAAATTCTAAAGAGCTTACTGGTCACTGATCATGGTGCTGTAATATGTTGTCACAAGTCATTTCATGAATGGCAAAACTGACCTGGTTTGGTGTTGAATAACTTGACTGGCCCTCAAAGAGTCCTAACCTCAACCCCATCAAACGCCTTTTGGCCTGAACTAGAGATTGCAAACCAGGTCCTCTCGTCCATCATCAGTGGCTGACCTGATAAATCAACAAAGTCTGCATAAAAATACCTCAGAATTCGTTAGAAAGCCTTCCAAAAGAGTGTAAGCTGCAATATCAGCAAAGCGAAATGACCATGGATTTAGAATGAAATGTCATAAAAGCTCCTTCCAATGTAATGTGTAGACATCACGATACTTTCTTCATCGTTCCTTATGGGAGACCCAGACCATGGGTGTATAGCTTCTGCCTCCGGAGGACACACAAAGTACTACACTCAAACGTGTAGCTCCTCCCTCCGGGCTATATACACCCCCTGGATGACAATCTAACCAGTTCAATGCTTTGTGTTTCAGGAGGTCACACACACACATGCATTCTCTGATTTTTAATTTTTAAGATTTTTGATTTCAAAGATATGGAAGAAAAGCGGGTCCAGTCTGGACTCCCGGCATGTCCCTTCTCACCCCACTGTGTCGGCGGTGCTGTTAAGGTTGACTTTACAAGGCTGGAGCCTTCACATGCCGCGCTCCTTCACCATCCTCTGAGGCTCTGGCTTGAAGTGGGAGCCATCACGGTCCTCTCTGCTTTGTAGGAGACCGGTCTCCATCCGCAGCCCTGTCAGGATTCTGCCGGACGGAGCGCTTAACCCCCCCCAGGGACATGGCCCTGCGTCTCAAAAGCTAAGTATTGAGACGTTTCTCAGGGGTCCCGGGTACATTTATTATGGGGAGAGTGTGTCTTTTGACTTTGCTGTAAATTCCGGCCGGTTCTCTGGGTTTTTCCTGAGAACCGCGCCGAGGGTGCCTGCTCGTCGGCCGCATGTAAAAATCTAGGCCCCGGCTTCAGTTGCGGCCTAGTTTCGGTTTCAGCTTCCCCTGCATGTCATTCATGCAGGGGAACAGTGTGGCTCCGCCCACCGGCCGTTCAGCAGAGGGGAGGACACTCCTCTCTGAGGAGATGTTTCCCTCCCCTGTATCTCTCCTTGGCCCTCCGGTTTCCCGCTCTTGGGCTAATCCCCGCCCCCCCTCCTCACTCCAGCTCCATTTTATCAGCGTTCTCACACTGATCGGCGCTGGCTGCTGCAGCTGCTGCATCCTGGAAAGCGCTTCACTGGGGGTCCGAGCTGTGGAATCCGGAGGGCACACACGGTCTGGTAAGCCACAACCTCTGGTTGTGGGCTTTATTATACACTCTCAGGGGGTCATTCTACAGGAGTGTATTCTTTACTGCAGAGCCTCCACCTCAGCAGCATGTCTGTCACTAGGAGCAAGTCTGCTAAGCTGTACGCTATATGACTGCATGTAAGCTCATTCTGCAAGAACCGAGCACTTATCCACACTGTGATGCCTGCTCTAACATGGTGGTGCCTCAGCCTGGAGCCTCTTCAGGGGTCCCTCCGGCTGCTCCGGCCCCGGTGGCTGAACCCCCGGCTTGGGTAGCATCTTTTTCCAGAGCTATCTCCCAGTCTTTTGCCGACTCCATGGTACAGCTGTCCCGGACTCTGCTGACCATGAATCAGCCCCCTTCTCAGGGCGCCTCTGCTGCTCCGAGCTCTGCAGAGCTCTCAGAGCATGTTTTAGGACCCCGTCCTCCTAAACGGAGACGCAGGAACCCTTCTCCTTCCTCGTCCCACGGCTCTGATTCACGAGCTGAATTGCAGGGCGAGGAGGATACTTTTACTGTGGGCTCAGACGCTACCTCTATGTACCCCATTGACTTATCTGAGGGTGATGCGGATGTTAGTGACTTGATTGCATCCATTAACTCCGTACTGAACCTCAGTCCCCCAGTGTCAGAGGAACAAGCCTCTCTGGTAGAAATACACCAGTTTACCTCTCCTAAGAGAGCTAGGAGTACGTTTTTTAACCACTCCAGTTTTCAGGCCACTGTTACCAAGCCCAGGGCCTGTCCTGACAAACGCTTCCCAAAGCGTAGTTCTGATGACCGTTTTCCCTTTCCACCAGAGGTGGTTAAGGAGTGGGCTCAGTCCCCAAAGGTAGACCCTCCGGTGTCTAGAATCTCAGCCCGGACAGTCGTATCTGTGGCCGATGGCACCTCTCTTAAGGATCCCACTGACCGCCAGGTTGACCTTCTGGCCAAATCTGTATATGAGGCGGCAGGAGCCTCGTTCTCCCCGTCTTTTGCAGCAGTGTGGGCTCTTAAGGCAGTCTCTGCCTCTCTGGCGGAGATACATTCCCTCGCCAGGGACTCTATACCCGAGATGGTTGCCTTAACTTCCCAGGCTTCGGCTTTTTCGTCCTACGCCATGTCTGCCATTCTGGAGGCTTCTCACCGCACGGCGGTGGCTTCCGCTAATTCTCTCGCGATCCGCAGGATTTTGTGGCTTCGAGAGTGGAAAGCAGACGCTTCTTCTAAGAAGTACCTTGCTGGGCTCCCCTTTGCTGGGTCCCGGCTGTTCGGTGAACAACTGGATGAAATTATTAAGGAAGCTACTGGCGGGAAGAGTACTTCCTTGCCACAAACTAAAACCAGGAAACCTGTCCAGGGCAGGAACCAGTCGAGGTTTCGTTCCTTTCGTTCCTCTAACTGGTCGTCCTCTAAGCCCTCAGCCTCGTCCACTAACTCAGCCAAGGATCGTAAACCCAACTGGCGCGCGAAGCCGCGTCCTCAGAAGAACGGAGGAGCCGCTGCCACTAAGGCAGCCTCCTCTTGACTATCTGGCTGCGCCAGCAACGTCCTTGGTCGGTGGCAGGCTCTCCCTCTTTGGCGACGTGTGGTTTCAGCACGTCTCCGATCAGTGGGTGCGGGATATCATCTCCCACGGCTACAGGATAGAATTTTCTTCCAGCCCGCCAAACAGATTTTTTCTGTCCATTCCCCCCTGCTCCAAAGCCGCCGCCTTCTCACAGGCCGTGGCATCCTTGCAGGCCAACGGTGTAATTGTTCCGGTTCCCGCCCGGGAACGGTTCAGAGGTTTCTACTCAAACCTCTTCCTAGTCCCCAAGAAGGACGGTTCCTTCCGGCCCATCCTGGATCTCAAGCTTCTCAACAAGCATGTTCAGGTGCGGCGCTTTCGCATGGAATCTCTGAGATCAGTCATTGCCTCAATGACCCAAGGAGATTTTCTAGCATCCATCGACATCAGAGATGCCTATCTGCATGTGCCTATTGCGGTTTCACACCAACGTTGGCTACGCTTTGCAGTCGGAGAGGAACATTTCCAATTCGTGGCTCTCCCCTTCGGGTTAGCCACGGCCCCTCGTGTTTTCACCAAGGTCATGGCAGCAGTGGTTGCGGTCCTGCATCTCCAGGGGTTGGCAGTAATCCCCTACCTGGACGACCTTCTAGTCAAGGCCTCATGCAGTGCAGACTGCCAGCGGAGCGTCTAGCTCACTCTCGACACGCTTGTTCAATTCGGGTGGCTTGTCAATCTGCCCAAGTCCACTTTGACCCCGACCCAGGAACTTACGTACCTAGGGATGCAATTCGAGACTCTGCCGGCACTTGTGAAGCTGCCCTTAGTCAAACAGCAGTCCCTTCATCTGGCGGTGCGCTCTCTGTTGAAGCCCCGCCGTCATTCCATCAGGCACCTCATGCAGGTGCTGGGTCAGATGGTGGCGTCAATGGAAGCGGTTCCCTTTGCCCAGTTCCATCTGCGTCCCCTGCAGCTGGACATTCTCCGCTGTTGGGACAAGCGGACCTCTTCCTTGCACAGGCTAGTGGCTCTGTCGCCGCAGACCAGGAGCTCTCTTCAGTGGTGGCTTCGGCCCCTCTCTCTGTCACAGGGACGCTCCTTCCTGACTCCGTCCTGGGTGATCCTCACCACGGATGCCAGCCTCTCCGGCTGGGGAGCAGTATTTCTCCACCACCGAGCACAGGGCACTTGGACTCCGTCCGAATCAGCCCTCTCGATCAATGTGCTGGAAATCAGGGCTGTTCTTCTAGCTCTCGTAGCCTTTCACCACCTGTTGGCGGGCAAGCACATTCGAGTCCAGTCGGACAACGCGACAGCGGTTGCCTACATCAATCACCAGGGCGGGACTCGCAGCCGCCTGGCGATGTTGGAGGTTCAACGAATCCTTCAGTGGACGGAGGACTCCAAGTCCACCATATCCGCAGTCCACATCCCAGGCGTAGAAAACTGGGAGGCCGATTATCTCAGCCGTCAAACCGTGGACAGCGGCGAGTGGGCCCTGCATCCGGCAGTGTTCAGGTCAATCTGCCGCAAGTGGGGCACTCCGGAAGTGGATCTAATGGCATCCCGGCACAACAACAAGGTTCCGGTTTACGTGGCTCGCTCCCACGATCCTCAGGCCTTCGCAGCGGACGCGCTGGTTCAAGATTGGTCCCAGTTCCGTCTGGCCTATGTGTTTCCTCCTCTAGCGCTCTTGCCCAGGGTTCTGCGCAAGATCAGAATGGAGGGCCGTCGGGTCATAATCATTGCTCCAGACTGGCCCAGGCGAGCTTGGTACCCAGACCTGCTCCGTCTGTCCGTAGAAATGCCGTGGCATCTCCCGGACCGCCCAGACCTTCTCTCTCAAGGTCCGTTTTTCCGCCAGAATTCTGCGGCTCTCAGATTGACGGCGTGGCTCTTGAGTCCTGGATCCTGACGGCTTCAGGCATTCCTTCTGAGGTCATCTCCACTATGACTCAGGCTCGGAAGTCTTCCTCGGCCAAGATTTACCACAGGACTTGGAAGATTTTCCTGTCCTGGTGTCGCTTTTCCGGCCATGCTCCTTGGCCGTTCTCCTTGCCGACCATCCTGTCCTTTCTACAGTCCGGTCTGCAGCTAGGACTGTCCCTCAATTCCCTCAAGGGACAGGTGTCGGCTCTGTCGGTATTATTCCAGCGGCGTATCGCCCGACTGGCTCAGGTGCGCACCTTCATGCAGGGCGCATCTCACCTCATTCCTCCTTACCGGCGGCCTTTGGATCCCTGGGATCTTAATCTGGTCCTCACGGCCTTACAGAAACCCCCCTTTGAGCCTCTTAGGGAGGTTCCTTTGTTTAGACTTTCACAGAAAGTGGTTTTTCTAGTAGCCATAACTTCTCTCAGGAGAGTCTCTGATTTGGCTGCGCTCTCTTCGGAGTCACCTTTTTTAGTGTTTCACCAAGACAAGGTGGTTCTCCGTCCGACTCCGGATTTTCTCCCTAAGGTGGTGTCTTCTTTCCACCTTAACCAGGACATTTAGTTGCCTTCCCTTTGTCCGGCCCCTGTGCATCGCTTTGAGAAGGCGTTGCATACCTTGGATTTGGTGCGGGCGCTCCGAATCTATGTGTCACGCACCGCCGCTTTTAGGTGGTGCACCTCACTTTTTGTGCTAACCACGGGTCAGCGCAAGGGTCTCTCGGCTTCTAAACCGACCCTAGCTCATTGGATTAGGTCGGCCATCTCCGATGCCTACCAGTGTTCTCAGGTGCCCCCACCGCCAGGGATTAAGGCGCACTCGACCAGAGCTGTCGGTGCCTCCTGGGCTTTCAGGCACCAGGCTACGGCTCAGCAGGTTTGTCAGGCTGCCACTTGGTCTAGTCTGCACACCTTTTCGAAGCACTACCAAGTGCATGCTCATGCTTCGGCAGATGCGAGTTTGGGCAGACGCATCCTTCAGGCGGCTGTCGCCCATTTGTGAAGTTAGGTTTTGCCTACTTCTCAGTTTGGTTTATTTCCCACCCATGGACTGCTTTGAGACGTCCCATGGTCTGGGTCTCCCATAAGGAACGATGAAGAAAAAGAGAATTTTGTTTACTTACCGTAAATTCTTTTTCTTATAGTTCCGACATGGGAGACCCAGCACCCTCCCTGTTGCCTGTTGGCAGTTCTTGTTCCGTGTGTTTCACCGGCTGTTGTTGTAGACAGAGGTTCCGGTTTTTCCGAGTTTTACTCTATCTCTACTTATGGGTGGATGTCCTCCTTCAGCTTTTGCACTGAACTGGTTAGATTGTCATCCAGGGGGTGTATATAGCCCGGAGGGAGGAGCTACACGTTTGAGTGTAGTACTTTGTGTGTCCTCCGGAGGCAGAAGCTATACACCCATGGTCTGGGTCTCCCATGTCGGAACTATAAGAAAAAGAATTTACGGTAAGTAAACAAAATTCTCTTTTTCTTTGTCGCTCTATTGGGAGACCCAGACAATTGGGTGTATAGCTACTGCCTCCGGAGGCCACACAAAGTATTACACTTAAAAGTGTAAGGCCCCTCCCCTACTGCCTATACACCCCCCGTGGGATCACGGGCTCCTCAGTTTTCATGCTTTGTGCGAAGGAGGCTAACATCCACGCATAGCTCCACTGTTTAGTCAGCAGCAGCTGCTGACTTTGTCGGATGGAAGAAAAGAGGGCCCATACTAGGGCCCCCAGCATGCTCCCTTTTCACCCCACTTTTGTTGGCGGTGTTTGTTAAGGTTGAGGTACCCATTGCGGGTACGGAGGCTGGAGCCGACATGCTGCTTTCCTTCCCCATCCCCTTAGGGCTCTGGGTGAAGTGGGATCCTATCGGTCTCCAAGTACAGGAGACCGTGCTCCGTCCACAACCCCTGGGAATCTGCTGGACATGGAGCTGAGTATCGTCAGGGACAGGGCCCTGCTACATTAAGGTACTCTGGGTCCCCGTACAGATCGCGCACACACACCAGCATTGCTGGGTGTGTTAGTGCGCCGGGGACAGCAGCGCGGCGCGCTGGTGCTTTACTCACTGCAGCTTTGCTGAGTGAGTTTCTGTATTAGGAACTGCCGCGCCGGCCGCGGCTGGCGGTTTTTTACACTGCGGCGCGGCTGGGACGTGTGGTGCGCCGGGGACTTCCGCGCTGGCCGTGCTTATACGACGGCCGCGCTTATAAATCGAGTCCCCGGCTTTTGCGGCCTAGTTCCGTTTCGTTCCCGCCCCCAGGCCTGCCAGTCAGGGGAAGGGCGGGACGCTGGTCAGAACGTCAGCGCCGAGGGCTGGAGTCTGCTTAGCATACTCCAACCCCCCTCACTAGGCACAGTGGGACGCTAGTTTCCCGCACTTTGTCTGGGGCACGCCCACGGCCCGCCCCTCTTCACAGGACGCCGGCAGCCATTCCTGTTTGCAGTCTGAGTGGAGAAGGGACACGAGCTCTGGGAGACCCAGGCACGGGATTCTGGCGGTCACACACCCGCTTTTCAGCGGGCGGTAAGCAGCCCTCGAGGGCTCACCCCACTAGTGCCGCAGTGTTCATTTGTACTTTATGCTTGTATGATACATTGCATTGTACGGTCGCTATTCTTGGCTATATACCCTCCTAGATTGCTAGACAACAGCATGTCGTCCGCAAAAAGCAAAGGGGCCAAGACACAGGCTTTCTATGCTACTTGTACCGCATGTAAGGCTGTTCTACCGGCAGGTGCCACTGACCCCCATTGTGTGCAATGTTCGGCCCCTGTAGCACTTGCTCTGCCGGGGCCTCTGCTAGAGGTGGCCCAAGGAGAACCACCTGTGAACACTGTCCAGGTGACAGGGACGGAGTTTGCAGTTTTTGCTGATAGACTGTCGGTGACTATGTCTAAAATCCTTGAGACTTTGCAGTCCAGACCGGTAACTCAGACCATGGGCACTGTTGATTCAATGCTCCCTGGTTCCCCTCTTTTGGAACACATCCGTGCTCCGGGGGGGTCCCATGCATCCCGGGGTGATGGCTCTGACACGGACGACAGTCCCAGACAGCCTAAGCGAGCTCGCTATGAGCGACCCTCGACTTCATCACACTGGTCAGGATCCCAGCAGGAAGGCTCTCTGTTTGATGAGACAGAGGTTGCTGATCAGGATTCTGATCCTGAGACCGCTCTCAATCTGGATACACCTGATGGGGACGCAATGGTGAACGATCTCATAGCGTCCATCAATAAAATGTTGGATATTTCTCCCACAGCTCCTCCAGTGGAGGAGTCAGCTTCACAGCAGGAGAAATTCCATTTCAGGTATCCTAAGCGTAAATTGAGTACTTTTCTGGACCACTCTGACTTTAGAGAGTCAGTCCAGAAACACCACGCTTATCCAGATAAGCGTTTCTCCAAACGTCTTAAGGATACACGTTATCCCTTTCCCCCTGACGTGGTCAAAGGCTGGACCCAGTGTCCAAAGGTGGATCCCCCAATCTCCAGGCTTGCGGCTAGATCCATAGTTGCAGTGGAAGATGGGGCTTCACTTAAAGACGCCACTGACAGACAGATGGAGCTCTGGTTGAAATCCATCTATGAAGCTATCGGCGCGTCGTTTGCTCCAGCATTCGCAGCCGTATGGGCACTCCAAGCTATTTCAGCTGGTTTGGCGCAGATTGACACTGTCACACGTACATCTGTTCCGCAAGTAGCGTCCTTAACCTCTCAAATGTCTGCATTTGCGTCTTACGCTATTAATGCTGTCCTGGACTCTACAAGCCGTACGGCAGTGGCGTCCGCCAACTCCGTGGTTTTACGCAGAGCATTGTGGTTAAGGGAATGGAAGGCAGATTCTGCTTCCAAGAAGTGCTTAACCAGTTTGCCATTTTCTGGTGACAGACTGTTTGGTGAGAGATTGGATGAAATCATTAAACAGTCCAAGGGTAAGGATTCATCCTTACCTCAGCCCAGACCAAATAAACCCCAACAGAGGAAGGGACAGTCGAGGTTTCGGTCCTTTCGAGGCTCGGGCAGGTCCCAATTCTCCTCGTCCAAAAGGACTCAAAAGGATGAGAGGAGCTCAGATTCTTGGCGGGCCCAGTCACGCCCAAAGAAAGCAGCCGGAGGAACCGCTACCAAAGCGGCTTCCTCATGACTTTCGGCCTCCTCTCTCCGCATCCTCGGTCGGTGGCAGGCTCTCCCGCTTTGGCGACATTTGGCTGCCACATGTCAAGGACCGTTGGGTGAGAGACATTCTGTCTCACGGGTACAGGATAGAGTTCAGTTCTCGTCCTCCAACTCGATTCTTCAGAACTTCTCCGCCTCCCGGCTGAGCCAATGCTCTTCTGCAGGCGGTGTGCTCTTTAAAGGCAGAAGGAGTGGTGATCCCTGTTCCTCTTCAGGAGCAAGGTCACGGTTTTTACTCCAATTTGTTTGTGGTGCCAAAAAAGGACGGGTCTTTCCGTCCTGTTCTGGACCTAAAACTGCTCAACAAGCATGTGAAAACCAGGCGGTTCCGGATGGAATCCCTCCGCTCCGTCATCGCCTCAATGTCTCAAGGAGATTTCCTAGCATCAATAGACATCAAGGATGCTTATCTCCACGTGCCGATTGCTCCAGAACACCAGCGTTTTCTACGCTTCGTTATAGGAGACGAACACCTTCAGTTCGTAGCCCTGCCTTTCGGTCTGGCGACAGCCCCAAGGGTCTTCACCAAGGTCATGGCAGCAGTAGTAGCAGTCCTGCACTCTCAGGGTCACTCTGTGATCCCTTACTTGGACGATCTACTTGTCAAGGCACCCTCTCAAGAGGCATGCCAACACAGCCTGAACGTTGCGCTGGAGACTCTCCAGAGTTTCGGGTGGATCATCAACTTTTCAAAGTCAAATCTGACCCCAACCCAATCGATAACATACCTTGGCATGGAGTTTCATACTCTATCAGCGATAGTGATGCTTCCGCTGGACAAACAGCGTTCACTACAGACAGGGGTGCAATCTCTCCTTCAGGGCCAGTCGCATCCCTTGAGACGCCTCATGCACTTCTTGGGGAAGATGGTAGCAGCAATGGAGGCAGTCCCTTTCACGCAGTTTCATCTGCGTCCATTACAATGGGACATTCTCCGCCAATGGGACGGGAAGTCGAAGTCCCTAGACAGGAACGTCTCCCTTTCTCAGGCGGCCAAGGATTCTCTTCAGTGGTGGCTTCTTCCCACCTCATTGTCAATAGGAAAGTCTTTCCTACCCCCATCCTGGGCGGTGGTCACAACGGACGCGAGTCTATCAGGGTGGGGAGCAGTTTTTCTCCACCACAGGGCTCAAGGTACGTGGACTCAGCAAGAGTCCACCCTTCAGATCAATGTTCTGGAAATCAGAGCAGTGTATCTTGCCCTACAAGCCTTCCAGCAGTGGCTAGAAGGCAAGCAGATCCGAATTCAGTCGGACAACTCCACAGCGGTGGCATACATCAACCACCAAGGAGGGACACGCAGTCGGCAAGCCTTCCAGGAAGTCCGGCGGATTCTGACGTGGGTGGAAGACACGGCATCCACCATATCCGCAGTTCACATCCCGGGCGTAGAAAACTGGGAAGCAGACTTCCTCAGTCGCCAGGGTATGGACGCAGGGGAATGGTCTCTTCACCCGGACGTGTTTCAGGAAATTTGTCGCCGCTGGGGGAGGCCGGACGTCGACCTAATGGCGTCCCGGCACAACAACAAGGTCCCGGCCTTCATGGCACGGTCTCACGATCTCAGAGCTCTGGCGGCGGACGCCTTAGTTCAAGATTGGTCGCAGTTCCGGCTGCCTTATGTGTTCCCACCTCTGGCGCTGTTGCCCAGAGTGCTACGCAAGATCAGGTCCGACTGCCGCCGCGCCATCCTCGTCGCTCCAGACTGGCCAAGGAGGTCGTGGTACCCGGATCTGTGGCATCTCACGGTAGGACAACCGTGGGCAATACCAGACCGGCCAGACTTGCTGTCTCAAGGGCCGTTTTTCCATCAGAATTCTGCGGCCCTGAGCCTGACTGTGTGGCCATTGAGTCCTGGATCCTAGCGTCTTCAGGATTATCTCAAGAGGTCATTGCCACCATGAGACAGGCTAGGAAACTATCCTCTGCCAAGATCTACCACAGGACGTGGAAGATATTCTTAACTTGGTGCTCTGCTCAGGAAGTTTCCCCCTGGCCATTTGCTTTGCCTACGTTTCTTTCCTTCCTGCAATCCGGGTTGGAAAAAGGTCTGTCGCTCGGCTCCCTTAAGGGACAAGTCTCTGCGCTATCTGTATTTTTTCAGAAGCGCCTAGCACGACTTCCTCAGGTACGCACGTTCCTGCAAGGGGTTTGTCATATCGTCCCTCCTTACAAGCCCTGGGATCTGGGATCTGAACAGGGTTCTAATTGCTCTCCAGAAGCCGCCTTTCGAGCCTTTGAGGGATGTTTCCCTGTCTCGCCTTTCACAGAAAGTGGCCTTTCTAGTAGCGGTCACGTCTCTTCGGAGAGTGTCCGAGCTAGCAGCGCTGTCATGCAAATCTCCCTTCCTGGTGTTTCACCAGGACAAGGTGGTTCTGCGCCCGATTCCGGAGTTTCTCCCTAAGGTGGTATCCCCCTTTCATCTCAATCAGGATATCTCCTTACCTTCTTTGTGTCCTCGTCCAGTTCATCAATGTGAAAAGGATTTGCATTTGTTGGATCTGGTGAGAGCACTCAGAATCTACATTTCTCGTACGGCGCCCCTGCGCCGCTCGGATGCACTCTTTGTCCTTGTCGCCGGCCAGCGTAAAGGGTCGCAGGCTTCCAAATCCACCCTGGCTCGGTGGATCAAGGAACCAATTCTTGAAGGCTACCGTTCTGCGGGGCTTCCGGTTCCCTCAGGGCTGAAGGCCCATTCTACCAGAGCCGTGGGTGCGTCCTGGGCATTACGGCACCAGGCTACGGCTCAGCAAGTGTGCCAGGCGGCTACCTGGTCGAGTCTGCACACTTTTACCAAGCATTATCAGGTGCATACCTATGCTTCGGCGGACGCCAGCCTAGGTAGACAAGTCCTTCAGGCGGCGATTGCTCACCTGTAGAAAAGGGCCGTTTTTATGGCCCTATCACGAGGTATTATTTTACCCACCCAGGGATTGCTTTTGGACATCCCAATTGTCTGGGTCTCCCAATAGAGCGACAAAGAAGAAGGGAATTTTGTTTACTTACCGTAAATTCCTTTTCTTCTAGCTCTAATTGGGAGACCCAGCACCCGCCCCTGTTTTTTTGTATACACATGTTGTTCATGTTGAATGGTTTCAGTTCTCCGATATTCCTTCGGATTGAATTTGCTTAAACCAGTTTATTGGCTTTCCTCCTTCTTGCTTTTGCACTAAAACTGAGGAGCCCGTGATCCCACGGGGGGTGTATAGGCAGTAGGGGAGGGGCCTTACACTTTTAAGTGTAATACTTTGTGTGGCCTCCGGAGGCAGTAGCTATACACCCAATTGTCTGGGTCTCCCAATTAGAGCTAGAAGAAAAGGAATTTACGGTAAGTAAACAAAATTCCCTTCTTTGTCAATATAGTGTGTAATAGGTTCTGCTTCTTCCAATGGTGAGAATTGGAGTTTGCTCCTTTGCTGATGTGTAACTATGTGCGTGAGATTTCTAATCAATCGGTTTTGGTATAAATTTCAGCAAACCCCAAAAAGAAGACGGTCAAAATGAGAA
This sequence comes from Anomaloglossus baeobatrachus, assembly GCF_048569485.1. Taxonomy (NCBI): domain Eukaryota; kingdom Metazoa; phylum Chordata; class Amphibia; order Anura; family Aromobatidae; genus Anomaloglossus; species Anomaloglossus baeobatrachus. Next base: position 12,564 of record NW_027444967.1, read on the forward strand.
ATCGGGAGACAGTCCATCCCTGTCAGAAGCCAAGGTAAGCACTAAATATAGCTGTCATTTCGGTAGCTTTATTATTATAAGGCTCTGTCTGTGGTGTAACCCTTACCTCTGGAGTTATGGTATTTGTTACTGCAAAAGCTACAGATACCTGAACTCAGACGGGTTCTTGGGTAATCTGAAAATACCAAGTTTTTACCCAATCTTCAACTCTTTCAGAAATAGAAAGTAAGAAGGGAATTTTGTTACTTACCGTAAATTCCTTTTCTTCTAGCTCTTATTGGGAGACCCAGACGATTGGGGTATAGCTACTGCCCTCTGGAGGCCACACAAAGCACTACATTAAAAGTGCAAGGCCCCTCCCCCTCTGGCTATACCCCCCCGTGGTATCACGGGTTCTCCAGTTTTAGTGCCAAAGCAAGAAGGAGGAAGCCAATAACTGGTTTAAACAAATTAACTCCGAATAACATCGGAGAACTGAAAAACCGTTCAACATGAACAACATGTGTACCCGCAAACAACAAAAACACATCCCGAAGGACAACAGGGCGGGTGCTGGGTCTCCCAATAAGAGCTAGAAGAAAAGGAATTTACGGTAAGTAACAAAATTCCCTTCTTCTTCAGCGCTCTATTGGGAGACCCAGACGATTGGGACGTCCAAAAGCTGTCCCTGGGTGGGTAAATAAATACCTCATGTTAGAGCTGCAAAACAGCCCTCCCCTACGGGGGTGTCACTGCCGCCTGCAGGACTCTTCTACCTAAGCTGGCATCCGCCGAAGCATAGGTATGCACCTGATAATGCTTGGTGAAAGTGTGCAGACTGGACCAGGTAGCTGCCTGGCACACCTGTTGAGCCGAAGCCTGGTGACGTAATGCCCAGGACGCACCCACGGCTCTGGTTGAGTGGGCTTTTAGCCCTGAAGGAACCGGAAGCCCCGCAGAACGGTAGGCCTCTAGAATTGGTTCTTTGATCCATCGAGCCAGGGTGGCTTTAGAAGCCTGCAACCCCTTGCGCGGACCAGCGACAAGGACGAAAAGTGCATCGGCACGGCGTATGGGCGCCGTGCGGGAAATGTAGATTCTGAGTGCTCTCACCAGATCTAGCAAACGTAAGGCCTTTTCATACCGGTGAACCGGATGAGGGCAAAAAGAAGGCAAGGAAATATCCTGATTAAGATGAAAAGAGGATACGACCTTAGGGAGAAACTCCGGAATGGGGCGCAGCACAACCTTGTCCTGGTGGAACACCAGGAAGGGAGCCTTAGATGACAGAGCTGCCAGCTCAGACACTCGCCGAAGCGATGTGATTGCAACAAGAAACGCCACTTTCTGCGACAGCCGAGAAAAGGAAACTTCCTTCAGAGGCTCGAAGGGCGGCTTCTGGAGAGCAACTAGTACCCTGTTCAGATCCCATGGATCTAACGGTCGCTTGTACGGGGGCACAATATGACAGACCCCCTGCAGGAACGTGCGCACCTTAGGAAGACGTGCTAGACGCTTCTGAAAAAACACGGATAGTGCCGAAACTTGCCCTTTAAGGGAGCTGAGCGACAAGCCCTTTTCTAACCCCGATTGCAGGAAGGAAAGAAACTTGGGCAATGCAAATGGCCAGGGAGACACTCCCTGAGCAGAACACCAGGACAAGAAAATCTTCCACGTTCTGTGGTAGATCTTAGCCGAATTCGACTTTCTAGCTTGTCTCATTGTGGCAATGACTCCCTGAGATAATCCTGAAGACGCTAGGATCCAGGACTCAATGGCCACACAGTCAGGTTCAGGGCCGCAGAATTCTGATGGAAAAACGGCCCTTGGGACAGTAAGTCTGGTCGGTCTGGCAGTGACCACGGTCGACCGATCGTGAGATGCCACAGATCCGGATACCACGACCTCCTCGGCCAGTCTGGAGCGACGAGTATGACGCGGCTGCACTCGGATCTGATCTTGCGTAGCACTCTGGGCAAGAGCGCCAGAGGCGGAAACACGTATGGGAGCTGAAACTGCGACCAATCTTGAACCAAGGCGTCTGCCGCCAGAGCTCTTTGATCGCGCGACCTCGCCATGAATGCCGGGACCTTGTTGTTGTGCCGGGATGCCATTAGGTCGACGTCCGGCACTCCCCAGCGGCGACAGATTTCCTGAAACACGTCCGGGTGAAGGGACCATTCCCCTGCGTCCATGCCCTGGCGACTGAGGAAGTCTGCTTCCCAGTTTTCTACGCCTGGGATGTGAACCGCGGATATGGTGGATGCTCTGTCCTCCACCCACATTAGAATGCGCCGGACTTCTTGGAAGGCTTGCCGACTGCGCGTCCCTCCTTGGTGGTTGATGTATGCCACCGCTGTGGAGTTGTCCGATTGGATTCGGATCTGCTTTCCTTCCAGCCACTGTTGGAAGGCCAGTAGAGCAAGATACACTGCTCTGATCTCCAGAACATTGATCTGAAGGGTGGACTCCTGCGGAGTCCACGTCCCCTGAGCCCTGTGGTGGAGAAATACTGCTCCCCACCCTGACAGACTCGCATCTGTCGTGACTACTGCCCAGGATGGGGGCAGGAAGGATCTTCCCTGAGACAATGATGTGGGAAGGAGCCACCATTGTAGAGAGTCTTTGGCCGTCTGGGAAAGCGAGACTTTCCTGTCCAGGGACGTTGACTTCCCGTCCCATTGGCGGAGAATGTCCCATTGAAGTGGGCGCAGATGAAACTGCGCAAAGGGAACTGCTTCCATGGCTGCCACCATCTTCCCTAGGAAATGCATGAGGCGCCGCAAGGGATGCAACTGGCCCTGCAGGAGAGATTGCACCCCTGTCTGTAGTGACCGCTGCTTGTCCAGCGGAAGCTTCACTATCGCTGCTAGAGTATGAAACTCCATGCCAAGATACGTTAGTGACTGAGTCGGTGATAGGATCGACTTTGGAAAGTTGATGATCCATCCGAAAGACTGTAGAGTCTCCAGCGTAGCATGCAGGCTGAGTTGGCATGCCTCCTGAGAGGGAGCTTTGACCAATAAGTCGTCTAGGTAAGGAATCACCGAGTGTCCCTGAGAGTGCAAGACTGCTACCACCGCCGCCATGACCTTGGTGAAGACCCGTGGGGCTGTTGCCAGACCAAATGGCAGAGCTACGAACTGAAAATGGTCGTCTCCTATCACAAAACGTAGAAAACGTTGATGTTCTGTAGCAATTGGCACGTGGAGATAAGCATCTTTGATGTCTATTGAGGCAAGGAAGTCTCCTCTGGACATTGAGGCAATGACAGAGCGGAGGGTTTCCATCCGGAACCTCCTGGCGTGCACATGTTTGTTGAGCCGTTTTAGGTCCAGAACGGGACGGAACGAGCCGTCCTTTTTTGGAACCACAAAGAGATTGGAGTAAAACCCTTGCCCTTGTTCCTGAGGAGGGACTGGGATCACCACTCCTTCCGCTCTTAGGGAGTCCACCGCCTGCAGCAGAGCATCTGCTCGGTCTGGACGTGGGGAGGTTCTGAAGAACCGAGCTGGGGGACGAGAATTGAACTCGATTCTGTACCCGCGAGACAAAATGTCCGTCACCCACCGGTCTTTGACCTGTGACATCCAAATGCCGGAAAAGCGGGAGAGCCTGCCCCCGACCGGCGATGCGGAGGGGGGGGGCTGGAAGTCATGAGGTAGCCGCTTTGGAAGCGGTACCTCCATTTGCTTTCTTGGGGCGTGTGTGAGTCCGCCACGAATCTGAGTTTCTTTGCGTCCTCTGAGTCCCTTTGGACGAGGTAAATGGTGTCTTGCCCGAACCTCGAAAGGACTGAAACCTCTGCTGCCACTTTTTCTGCTGAGGTTTGGGTGTTCTGGGTTGTGGTAAAGAGGAGTCTTTACCCTTGGACTGCTTAATGATGTCAGCCAATGGCTCGCCAAACAGTCTCTCTCTAGACAAAGGCAAACTGGTTAAACATTTTTTGGAACCAGCATCTGCTTTCCAGTCCTTTAACCACAAGGCTCTGCGCAAAACTACCGAATTGGCGGACGCCATTGAGGTGCGACTGGTAGATTCTAGGACCGCATTGATAGCGTAAGACGCAAACGCCGACATCTGCGTGGTAAGGTGCGCCACTTGCGGCACTGCTGGATGCATGATAGCATCCACTTTTGCTAAGCCAGCTGAAATAGCCTGGAGTGCCCATACGGCTGCGAATGCCGGAGCAAACGACGCGCCTATAGCTTCATAGACAGATTTTAACCAAAGGTCCATCTGTCTGTCATTGGCATCTTTAAGTGAAGCGCCATCCTCCACTGCAACTATGGATCTAGCTGCAAGTTTGGAAATCGGGGGGTCTACCTTTGGACACTGTGTCCAGCGCTTGACCACCTCAGGGGGGAAAGGGAAACGCGTATCTTTAGATCGTTTAGAGAAACGCCTTTCTGGGTGAGCGTCGTGCTTCTGGATTGATTCTCTGAAGTCAGAGTGATCTAACAAGGCACTCAATTTACGCTTGGGATAAAGGAAACGAAACTTTTCCTGCTCCGCAGCCGCCTCTTCTGCTGAAGGGGCTGGGGGAGAAATATCCAACAGCCTATTGATGGCTGAGATAAGGTCGTCTACCATGGCATCCCCATCCGGGGTATCCAGGTTGAGAGGGGTTCCAGGAGTGGATTCCTGATCACTCTCATCAGACACATCACAGGGAGACTGATTGCGCTGAGACCCTGAGCAGTGTGAAGACGTCGAGGGTCTTTCCCAGCGAGCTCGCTTAGGGTGGCTGGGGCCATCATCTGAGTCATAATCCTCGGCCTGTGAAGCCGGGGACCCCCCTGTGGGCTGGATACATTCCAAGTAAGGGGGACCTGAGGACAGAGGCCTCGCCGTGCCCAGAGACTGAGCCCCATGCATAGATTGCAAGGTCTCAAGGATTTTTGCCATAGATACAGACATATTATCTGCAAAAACTGCAAAGTCCGTCCCTGTCACCGGGGCAGAACCTACAAGCGTCTCAGCCTGGGTCGCTACCTCTCCTGACTCCGGCTGGCGAAGCAGCACCGGGTCGGAGCATTGCACACAATGGGGGTCATCAGAGCCTGCTGGTAGATTAGCCCCACATGCAGCACACGCAGTATACACAGCCCTTTTTGCCTTGGCCGCCTTGCGTTTTGAGGATGACATGTTGCTGCTTCCACAGAGCGATCTGGGATATGCAGCCAGAAGCGCACCTCACAGTGCAAGAAATACAATATCTATATAACTGTATCCAGTACACTGATACACAGTGAGGCACTAGAGGGACCAGCACAGAAAAATCGCTTACCGCCCGCTTAAAAAGCGGGTGTGTGGTCGCCAGATAGCCCCTAGTCCAGGTCTCCCAGAGCCTTGCGTCCTTCCTCCAGCCAGGCATGCATGTAATGGCTGCCGGCGTCTCGAGAGAGGAAGGGGGGCGGGCCCTGGGCGTTCCTGGCCAAGAGCGGGAAGCCTGCTTCCCTCTGTGCCAAGTGAGAGGGCTGGAGCATGTAAATCAGGCTCCAGCCCTCGTCGCTGCTTGCGAACAGCGTCTCTCCCCTACCCTGAATGACAGGGTGGGGGCGGGAACGAAACGGAGTGCCGGCGTCCTAGGCCCAAAAAGCCGGGGACTAAAGTTATAACCGCCGCCGCCGTAAAAGCGCGGACGGCGGATCCCCGGCGCACCACAAGTCACAGCAGCGCCGCCCGGTCCAGAGGGGGTCGGCGCTGCGTTCCCAAACACAAACAATCCCCCAGTAATCTGTAGGGACACCAACTCCACGTTGCGGTCCCCGGCGCACTACAACACCCAGCCAGCCCGGAGTGTGTCTGTGCCTGCCGGGGACACAGAGTACCTGTAAGATGCAGGGCCTGTCCCTGATCGTACTCCTGCCCCGAATCCATCAGGTTCTAATGGGTCTGTGGATGGAGCCCGGCATCAGAGCTGAGAGGCCGGCAGGATCCCACTTCCACAGAGCCCTACAAGGGGATGTGGAAGGAAAAACAGCATGTCAGGCTCCAGCCCTGTACCAGCAATAGGTACCTCAACCTTACAACACCATCCAGGGGTGAGAAGGGAGCATGCTGGGGACACTATATGTGTCCTCTTTTCTTCCATCCGACATAGTCAGCAGCTACTGCTGACTAAAATCTGTGGAGCTATGCATGGAATGTCTGACCTCCTTCGCACACAAAGCTAAAACTGGAGAACCCGTGATACCACGGGGGGGTATAGCCAGAGGGGGAGGGGCCTTGCACTTTTAATGTAGTGCTTTGTGTGGCCTCCAGAGGGCAGTAGCTATACCCCAATCGTCTGGGTCTCCCAATAGAGCGCTGAAGAAAGGAGGATCTGTGCCGCCCCCATGCCAGAAGCCAAGCTGCTCGGATCAGGATCCGCGGTGGCTCGAGGGGTCTCCGGACCCGGGGTCGTGCGGCCACTCAAATGAAGGGGGTATTTACATGGGATTGTGTTAGAGTTCGTGACGCCACCCGTGGTATGTAGTAATTTGGAGTACCACCACTGCAGTTGGGAGTACCCGGGGGTGATGGAATGGGGCAGCCAGGTGTTAGAACCCTCCATGGGTAGGGGGATGCCCCGGGACTCGGTAATGGCGAGGGGGGAGTGTCGTTGGGTGCGAAGGGGGTCACTTGCGTACTCAGTCCATTAAGCTGACACCAACAACTGGATAAACCAAAGTTCTGGATACCGTTGCCGCTGAGGGGAGCTAGTTCGGGTCCCGTCCCCAATGGTGCTGCCTGGCGATCCGTGACCTGCCTCCTGGCACTAAGTTTACTTCTCTGTTGGTCCCGGTAGTATGGAACTTGCCAGCTCCCGCTCCCCACTGTGGCTAAGTGTGGGAGCTTGCTCTCAGGGTTCACGCTTGGGATTTTCTGTTTTAGTGGAAAGTGCTATCCCACTCGTTGCGCTAGTACCCCGATTTTGGAGCGGGTGGAGAGCGGATCTTGAAGGCTCCATTCTCGTCGGGTAAATTGCCAAGTTGCCTGAAGCTACTCCCTGACCTAGGGTCCATGTACCCCGTCTTGTCCTGGTCCCAGCCCGGTGATGGTGCAAGGCCGCCGGCTATCCTCCTCGACAGTTCCGTGCCCCTTGCCATGATCCCCTAGCCCAGACCACCGTCTGCTACCTAGATAGTTTCCTAGGAGCCCGGCTCCTGACCTCCTCTCTCCTTCACTTCCAACACACCTCTCTCCACTCCTGACACTCCTGTCCTCCTCTAACCAACCCCCCAAGTGGGCGACCCTATTCCACTCCGGCAGTCCACTGGTGTGTCTGGTGGTTGTGGTGCAGAGTGTACGTAGGATTTAATTAGCTGATGTAGGCAACACCATGTAGTTGGGGACCCATAACCAAGAAGGAGGTGGATATTGCACAGGAGGGCAGATAGTGCAATACCCTGTGACGACATGATAGTCCAGGGGCGTCACGGATCCAACATTTTTCCAAAAAGACGTGTTTACTAGAATTTCTGTTTTGGATCTCCCAACTTTCCCTTTTAGGCTGGTGACTACTGCGATCCTCGCATGACACTCGGCTCACGCTGGCAGCACAGCGGGAGTCGAGTGTCACTGCGACTGAGGTCTGATCTTGCGATCGGACCAACAGCTGCGGGGGCGGGCCAACTCTGAGGAGGGGCGGGCCAGCACTGAAGAGGGTAGGGCCGACGCTGAAGAGGAGAGGGAGGGATTTATCTCCCTCTCTCCTCCTTTGCCGGCTATTCCCATTCTCGCTCTGCACCAATGTCCTGCGAGTGCAGTGTGATGTTTCTCTTGCTCCATAGACTTGAATGGGTGTGAGAGAAACAGACTTGCATTGCACCCACAGCATGCTGCAACTATTTTCTCCGTCCGATTAGGGCTGAGAAAATAATCGCTCATGGGTGCTGGCACATAGGTTAATATTGGTCCGAGTGGAATGCTATGTTTTATCGCATTCCACTCGCTCCGATTTTCATGCCGTGTGTCTTAGGCCTTAAGGCTGCTTTACACACAACGATATCGCTAGCGATCTCGTTAGCGATGTGACACGCCAGATCACAGATACGATTTGTCGAGATCACACATAGGTCGTTTTTTGTAACGCCGATCACATGTGCGATCTAGGCAAATCGTATCTGCGATCTGGCGTGTCACATCGCTAACGAGATCGCTAGCGATATCGTTGTGTGTAAAGCAGCCTTTAGTCATATAATTTGTAACATCACCGGACCACACAGCAGGTTCTTCACCTCTTATCTCTCTGTTCCAGTATAATACATCTCTCCAAGAACATTCCCATGTACCTGTACTGTTATTATGTACATATTCTCCTTGCAATTTGTAGTATGGACCGTCTGCAGGTGCAATTCGTAGAAATGGCAGCTTTTGTCCTTTAGGTCATGGACTGATTTGGACACAAATGAGACATTATTGAACAACACTTTACACAGTCTCTACCATTCTTTCCCAGTAAAATGTCTGGTAAAACCTCATTATACACATCTCAGCTGATGCAGAACCTCATTATACACAAACCTCACCTGATGAAGAACCTCATTATACACACCTCAGCTGCTGTATGATCTCATAATTCACCTCAGCTGCTAATGTTGCATTATACTGATAGAATGGCTTTCATACCTACACTATACCATTGCATGTGATGTGCAGACAGCAGTGATGCTATGTAACGTATGAGTAGAGATGAGCGGACCCAAACCTTAAAGTTTGGTATTGGTATGGAACATAGAATATACAAAAAAAACAATCAGTGTTTAAGTCGGGTGCTGTGCGTATGCTGAGCACCCAGTAAAACATTTCTGTGCTGAGGTACACTCAGTGCTCGGGTACGCTCAGAGCTCAGGTACTCTTAGTGCTCGGGTACGGTCGGTGCCCAGTCCTTTCTGAGCTGCTTGCAGTGTGTGAACGCCTTGTACTGGGGGTAACGACTTGCAGTGTGTGAACGCCTTGTACTGGGGGTAACGACCATGTGATCAGATGTAGTGCGGACCAAAAAAAACCTCCACCTACTCGCCCGAGGAAGTGATTTGTGTATGGTTGGCTGCATGTGGGCGGAGACTCAAATTACCAATCAGTGTATTTCAAATGAGGTTCAGGTGAAGTTTGGGTCCAGAACAGAACTTTTTCTAAAGTCCGGCTGATCCCGCCGAACCAAACTTTCATAGGTCTATAATCCATATGCTCTCTAGCAAACTACAGACGGACCCGGACATGAACTGGCTTAACCAGGGGGACATGTCTGGCAATGCAGGATCGGAGTCCCTGGTGGCGCAGTGTGTTACTGATGGTAGACTTTGTTTTGGGGGTCCCAGCTCTATGCAGGTCATTCACTAGGTCCTTCGTGTGGTTTTGGAATCACTGTTCTTGTGATCATTTTGACCCCACAGGGTGAGATCTTGCATGGAGCCCCAGATCGAAGGAGATTATCAGTGGTCTTGTATGTCTTCCATTTTCATATGATTTCTCCCACAGTTGGTTTCATCACACCAAGCTGCTTGCCTAGTGCAGATTGTCTTCCCAGCCTGGTGAAGGGCTACAATTTTTTTTTTCTGGTGTCCTTCGACAGTTCTTTGGTCTTCACCTTATTGGAGTTTGGAGTGTGACTGTTTGCCGTTGTGGACAGGTATCTTTTGTACTGATAACTTCAAACAGGTGCTATTACTACAGGTAATGATTGGAGGACAGAGGAGCCTCTTAAGGCTGGGGCCACACTGGGCACTACTGCGATGCTCGCATGAGACTCTGCTCGCGCTGGCAGCACAGCAGCAGCCGAGTGTCATACGAGTGTGCCTGCATCTGAGGTCCGATCATGTGATAAGACCTCAGCTGCAGGAGGCGGGCTGGCACGGAGGAGGGGAGGGAGGGATTTCTCTCCCTCTCTCTCCTCCGTAGTCGGCTATTGCCATTCTCGCACTGCACTGGCAGTACACCGGTGTACCGCGAGTGCAGTGCGATTTTTCTCTCGCCCCATTCACCTGAATGGGTGCGAGAGAAAGAGTCTCAGCTTACAATCGCAGCATGCTGAGATTGTTTCCTCGGTCCGATTAGGGCTGAGAAAATAATCGCCCATGTGTGCTGACACACAGGCTAGAATTGGTCCGAGGGGAATGCGAATTTTATCGCACTCCACTCGCACCGATTTTCTCGCCGTGTGGCTTAGGCATAAAGAAGAAGTTACAGGTCTGTGAGAGCCAGAAATCTTGCATGTTTTTAGATGACTAAATACTTATTTTCCACCATAATTTACAAACAAAATCTTATCAAAACAGACAAGGTGATTTTCTGGATGTTTTCTCATTTTGTCTCATAGTTGTGGTCTACCTATGATGTCAATTACAGGCCTCTCTCATCTTTTTAAGTGGGAGAACCTGCACAATTGGTAATTAAATACTTTTTTTCCCCACTGTAGATACTATGTAAAGAGATAGATACTGTATAACGAGATAGACAGACATTTAGATAGATCATTATTATATATAGGGTTAGATAAATGGATAGCTAGATAAATAAATAATAGAAGGAGGATGAATAGATAGTTACAGGTCTAAGCATTTCAAGCAGATAGAGCTTCAAATAATGGCATGATTAAGAGCAGTCTAACAGCCCACATCTAGCCCACCCGTAGCGAGCACAAACACCGAGCAGCGCCGGCTGCCCCTGCACAGAGCAGCGCCCACAGCCCCAGCACTAGGCTGCAGTGAACATCTGGGCCTCCCCACCTCCTGTGACCCTGCTCCACCACTGCTGCCACCCCACCTCCCCGGTAAGACACCACCGGATTATTAAACAAACCCCATATATTTTCATCTTTATATTTGGGGTGCGTCTTATAAAATGAAAAATACGGTAGATAGAGGGAGAGCTAAATAGATGCTATAGAACGAGATAGACAGACAGATAGATAGAATAAAGGAGGATAGATAGAGATGGATAGATAAATAGATGGATAGATAGAGGGATACATAGATAGAAAAAAGGAGCATAGATGGATAGAAGAAAGGAGGATAGATAGCTAGTATATAAAGGGATAGATAGATTGAATAAAGGAGGATAGAGATATATAGATAGACAGATAATAGATGGATAGATAGATAAAGGGATAGAGGGTTAGATTATAGAAGAAAGGAGGATATATAGATAGATAATAGATAGTATATAAAGGGATAGATAGATAGATTGATAAATAGATGGAGGATAGATAGAGAGATGATAGATAGAGGGATACATAGATAGAAGAAAGGAGGATACATGTATAGAAAAAAGGAGGATTGATAGATAATCTAATAAATAAAGCTGAGTGTGTGTGTGTGTGTGTGTGTGTGTGTGTGTGTGTGTGTGTGTGTGTGTGTGTGTGTATGTCCGGGATTGGCATCTGCACCATCGCAGCTACAGCCACAACATTTTGCACACTCACACTTCTAGACCCGAGAGCGTAATAGGCTATGTTTTGAGGGGAAATTTTAACCCCGCGCTTTACAGTTATTCACCAAAAAACCTGCCTCCATTAAAGCGAATGGAGCTGGGAGCCACAGTGCAGCCAGAACTTCAGAAGAATGCGCAGCCACGCTCTTATATGGAATGTTGGCATGTCACAATGCAGCCAGGGAAAGAGGCAGACACAGACAGGGAAAGAGGTAGACACAGACAGGGTAAGAAACAGACAGAGACAGACACAAAGAGACAGACTGACAGGGAAAGAGACAGACACAGACAAAGAGACAGAAAGACACAGGGAAACAGACAGGGAAAGAAAGGGAAAGAGAGACAGGGTAAGAGACAGACAAAGAGACAGACACAGGGAAAGAGACAGAGGGAGAGAGGGAAAGAAACAGACAGGGAAAGAGACAGACAGGGAAAGTGACAGAGATAGATAGACAGACAGGGAAAGAGATTGAGACAGACAGGGAAAGAGACAGACAAAGAGATAGAGAGAGAGACAGAGAGATATATACAGAGGGGGAGACAGACAGAGAATGGGAGAGAAACAGAGAGACAGTTACTATCCCGGGCGTTAATATATTCTATTTATACATTCTGTCCCGGGAATGTTAATACATTCTATTTTGTTAACAACAGTTATTAACCCGGGCGAAGCCGGGTAGTACAGCTAGTAGTATATAAAGGGATAGATAGATGGATAAATAGATGGAGGATAGATAGACAGAGAGATGATAGAATAAAGGAAGATAGAGAGATGGCTAGATAGAGGGATACATAGAAGAAAGGGGGATAGATGGATAGAAGAAAGGAGGATAGATGGATAGAAGAAAGGAGGATAGATAGCTAGTATATAAAGGGATAGATAGATAGATAGATATTGCACACTATACAGGACACACACACATCCTGTACATAACATGACACATACAGACAGCACATAATACATTACACATATGACACCGCACGTTATGCTCCTCTATGTAGCTGTTTTCTTTTTCCAAAGGAAAGGAGGCACCACTCCCCCATCTCTCTGGTAAAGATGGGAACAGACAGGACACAGAGCCCACAGGAGGGGAGGGCATCCCCTGCTGGAACCTGTGCACAGCAGGAGCAACAAATGAAACTCAGTTGCTGCTCCCTTTGGCACCCCCTTTGTATTCTGCCTGCCGGCACCCTGTGCGATCGCACCAGTTGCACATAGCTAAAGCCGGCCATGATGGTAGTGACGAATCATGTGCTGACCCCTGTCGCTTTCATGATGTATTTCCTGTCAGAGCCGACAGCGCTGGCACTCACAGGAAAGAACCATTTCTGCTAATCAGAGCTGTTTAGCTCTAATCATCAGAAATACAGAAGCAATCAGACACTGCAGTGATAAAGTCCTCTAGAGGGACTAGTAAAACAAAGAAAAAATGTATAAAAAAATGTTTTGAACAATATGAAAAAATAAACCCTAAAAATTTGTCACCCCCCCCATTCGCCCCATTGAATATATGAAAATAGAAGTTAAAAAATATACCCATATTTGGTATTGCTGCATTCAGAAAGGCCCAATCTATCAAAATATACCGTATTTTTCGGACTATAAGACGAACCGGACCATTAGACGCACCCTGGCTTTAGAGCAGGAAAATAGGAAAATAAAATTTTAAGCGAAAAATGGAGTCATGACACACTGTTATGGGTCGAGGATCTGCTGCTGACACTATTATGGGGGTAATGTCCCCAAATTCTCTACTAAGGTACCCCATCCTGGTAATGATCCTCATGCCTTGTATATACAGTATCCTGCTATATATCCCATCCTGGCATATGGTCCCCTCCTGCTATATACGGTAACCCATCCTGGCAAATACCCCCAACCTGCTATATACCCCCATCCTGCTCATATACCCCAATCCTGCTCATATACCCCCATCCTTCTCATATACCCCCATCCATCCTGCTATACACCCCCATCCTGTGGCACATAAAAAAAAAAACGTTTATACTCACCTCACTCCCTGCAGCATCGCTCTTCCTCCGTCTGTGTCAGCGGCAGCGCCGCAGAGAGGAGCCGTCCTCGTTCCCTTGCAGCATCGCAATGTCCTCCTGGCTGCCGGCGGCCGCTGAGTGGAGCCGTCCCCGTTCCCCTGCAGCATCACGATGTCCTCCTGTCTGTGCCGGCGGCTGCGTGTGAACACGTGCGCACAACGATGACGTCATCGCTGTACGCACCGCTAGTCTCCACTCAGCGGCCGCCACCGTCAGCCAGGAGGAGATTGCGATGCTGCAGGGGAACGGTGATAGGTGAATATACTAATTCACTGCACCCCACGCTGATGATAATGTGCGGGGGGCAGTGAATACAGCCGCACATGATCACTCCAGGCTGTAGTTGCCAGGGTGATCATGCGGGCGGCTGTTTATCCCCCGCCCATCATCCCGCCCACCTGTCAGCGCCGACTTCAGCGCTGAAAGATGGGCGGGAGGATGGGCGTGCATATTAAATTAGCAGTTCCACGTGGTCACGGCAGGCGCTGCTGCAGCCTGCTCGTGCCCCCGATGACCCGCTCCACCGCAGCACCCTCTTTTTCCGCAGCCCTACATTCAGACTATAAGACGCACCCCCCCACTTTCCCCCAACATTTGGGGGGAAAAAAGTGCGTCTTATAGTCCGAAAAATACGGTAAATTAATCTGATTAGTATATGATGTGGTGAGAAAAAAAATGTCAAACACCAAAATTAAGTTTTTTGGTTGCGGAAAAAGTTTTTAAAAATGCAATAATTGGCACTTAAAACGTGGTATGTGTACAAAAATGGTATGATGAAAAACGCCAGCTCAAAACATAAAAAATAATCAGTCACAGAGCCCCAAATCACGAAAAATAAGAAGAATATGGGTCTCAGAAAAATGGTGCCAAAAGTGCGTTTTTTTGTTTGTTTTTTTGTCAAACTTCTGAATTTTTTGAATTTCTTAGATAAAGGTAAAAGTATAAATGTTTTGGTATCAACGAACGCATACTGGCCTGAGGCATCATATGGACACATCAGTGTTACCATAGAGTGAACACGGTGACTAAAAGACCCCAAAACCAATCGTGCAATTACACTGTTTTTGCAATTTCACCACACTTGGAATTTTTTTTCCAATTTTCCAGTACACTATATGGTAAAACTAATGATTTCTTTCAAAAGTACAACTCTCAAACGTACAACCCTCAAAAAGCAACCCCGCATATGACAAGATTGACAGCTCAAAAAAAAAAAAAAAAATTATGGCTCACTGAAAAAGAGGAGGAAAAAACGGAAAATCGCCCGCTGGTGAAGGGGTTGACACCATGCTCATCCTTCACATTTTAGGCAAAGTATCCATTTCCTTTGTTTCAAATATCTCCTAAATGTACCTACTACTTTGAATATGCACCAAACAATCTAATTATGCTTTTATCTAAGACTAACATCCTCAATAAACCAAACATCCCGCTCCCGTCTCCATGACTTTTCTCAGGCTGCACCAATTCTCTGGAATACACTACCCAGGGCAATTTGATTACTCTCAAATACCCACAGTTTTAACCTCTTCACCAGGCAACCTGTTTCCACCCTCCAGACTAGGCCAATTTTATCAATTCTGACTAGCCTCACTTTATAAGGTAGTACCAGTGCTTCTTAATAAATTAGACTATCATCCAAAAGTTAATTAATTTCAGTTATTAAATACAAAAAGTGAAACACATATTATACAGAGATCTATTTCAAGTGTTTATTTCTGTTAATGTTGATGAAAACCCAAAAGTCATTATCTCAGAAAATTAGAATTACCACAAAACATCTGCAGAGGCTTCCTAAGCATTTAAAATGGTTTCTAAAGCTGGTACAGTAGGCTACACAAGCCAGGGGAGGACTGCTGATGTAACGTCCTGGACTAGCCAGGTAGTCACAGATAGACCCCCGAATTAAACCTGTCCCTCAATAAGGTAACATCAGCCAACCTTTAAAACCCTAGTCACCACTCTCAGGGTTGGATGGACACACCAGAGGGCGTGACCAGTTGGTTGGTGCACACCCACCTAAAGGCTACTTTACACACTGCGATATCGGTCCCGATATCGCTAGTCTGGGTACCCGCCCCCATCTGTTGCGCGACACGGGCATATCGCTGCCCGTGCCGCACAACATCGCCCACAGCCGTCACACATACTTACCTGTCCGGCGACGTCGCTGTGACCGGCGAACCGCCTCCTTTCTAAGGGGGCGGTCCGTGCGGCGTCACAGCGACGTCACTGAACCGCCGCCCAATAGCAGCGGAGGGGTGGAGATGAGCGGGACGTAACATCCTGCCCACCTCCTTCCTTCCTCATAGCGGCCGGGAGGCTGGTAGGGAGAGCTTCCTCGCTCCTGCGGCGTCACACGCAGCGATGTGTGCTGCCGCAGGAGCGACGAACAACCTCGTTACTGCTGCAGTAACGATAATTGGGAATGGACCCCCGTGTCGCCGATTAGCGATTTTGCACGGTTTTGCAACGATGCAAAATCGCTTATCGATGTCACACGCAACGGCATCGCTAATGCGGCCGGATGTGCGTCACAAAATCCGTGACCCCAACGACTCCGCATTAGCGATGTCGTAGCGTGTAAAGCCCGCTTAAGAGTTCAAACAGCCTGGGGCTGGAGAAGAGTCAGTTCCCAGTAGGAGTAGTCTGAAAAGAGGAGTGTGGAGTGCAGCAGGCCTGTGGTGACTGACAGGTGCCAGGGTCTTAGCCCTGGTACCTCGGCTAGGAGGCATATGGTGGCCTAGCCTGCAGGAGCCGGGAAGACGGCTCGGTGGAACCGTGGTGGACCGGGACAGGGTAGTAGCCCGCCGGTACCGACCCGGGGAACCGACTCGGAAACCGGAGCACACAGCGGGTACTCAGACCCTGAAACGAGGTCCAGAATCCACTGGACCGAGTTAATTCACTGATTGCGGTCTTGACTATAGGTCCTTTCCCACCCAATTCCCGACTGAAGACAACAGCCCAGCGAGGGGATTAGAAAGCCACCGCACAGGCAGAGAGATTCCACGGGCCAGCGTGTGCGGGCAAACGGGCTCTGCGGACATATACACAGTTGGGAACGGACTCCCATCGCTGAAGCGCAGGAGCCCAAATACACTACACAGTGCAGGAGAAAGGCCAAGACTACCAAACCGGGTGGGGGAGCAGGCGCAGCCGGCTGCGGGCACCGACCACCATCAACTTTGTTTACCAGAGACTTGTGTGTGTCAATAATAGTGAGTACAACAGTGCCATCCGGCCGCATACCGCCCTGCATCGCCCAGCTTCTACTACTCTCAACGGGTCCCGGGGCCATCATTCCTGCCCACGGAGGGGTTAACATCTTGCTGCATCACCATCTCCCCCGGGTGCCCCGTAACCGCAGCAGTGGTGTCTACACCTTCACCACATCCCGTGGGTGGCGTCACGAACTCAAACACGGCTCTGGCCATACACCTACCTACCCCCTAAGTAGCGCCAGCATGCTTTCGGAGCGAAGTGCGCCGGGTCCGGAGGCGCTCGAGCCACCCACCAACGAGCCCGGATCCGAGCGGCTCGGCTGTGCGGGGCGGTACACTGACTTGACAGATGTCCAGAAGGCAGTCATTGACACACTCCACAGGGAGAGTAAGCCACAAAAGGCCATTGCTAAAGAAGCTGGCTGTTCACAGAGTGCTGTATCCAAGCATATTAATGGAAAGTTGAGTGGATGGAAAAAGTGTGGTAGAAAAAGGTTAACAAGCAACTGGGATAACCGCAGCCTTGATAGGATTGTTAAGAAAAGCGAATTTAAAAATTTGGGGGAGATTCACAAGGAGTGAACTGCTGCTGGAGTCAATGCTAAAAGATTCACCACACACAGACATATCCAGGTCATGGGCTACAGCTGTTGCATTCCTTGTGTTAAGCAACTCATGACCAATAGACAATGCCAGAAGCGTCTTACCTGGGCCAAGGCGAAAAAGAACTGGACTGTTGCTCAGTGGTCCAAGGTGTTGTTTTCAGGTGAAAGTAAATGTTGCATTTCATTTGGAAATCGCGGTCCCAGAGTCTGGAGAAAGAGTGGACAGGCCACAATCCAAGCTGCTTGAGGTCTAGTGTGAAGCTTGCATAATCCGTCATGGTTTGGGGAGCCATGTCATCTGCTGGTGTAGGTCCACTGTGGTTATCAAGACCAACATCAGCGCAGCCATCTACCAGGAAATTTTACAGCACTTCATGCTTCCCTTTGTCGACAAGCTTTTGGGAGATGGAAATTTCATTTCCCAGCAGGACTTGGCACCTGTCCACGCTGCCAAAGTACCAATACCTGGTTTAATAACCACAGTACTACAAATTCACCTGACCTTTAACCCCATTGAGAATCTACGTGGTATTGTCAAGAGGAAGATGAGAGACCAGACCCAACAATGCAGATGAGCTGAAGGCTGCTATCAAAGCAACCTGGGTTTCCATAACACCTCAGCAGTGCCACAGGCTGATCGCCTCCATGCCACGCCGCATTGATGCAGTAATTCATGCAAAAGGAGCCCAGACCAAGTATTGAGGGCATTTACTGTACAGACTTTTTAGTAGGGGCCAACATTTCTGAGCTTAAAATCATTTTTTCGGTTGGTTTTATATAATATTCTAATTTTCTGAGATCATGAATTCTGGGCTTTCATTGGCTGTAAGCCATAATCATTAACATTAAAGGGTGCTTTACACGAGACGATGGATTGTGCGATGCATCGTCGGGGTCACGGTTTTTGTGACGCACATCCAGCATCGTACACGACTTCGTCTCGTGTGAAACCTCTGAGCGACGCAGTATCGCTCACAAATCGTGAGTCGTGTACTCGTCTCTCAGTTTCATAATATCGTTTATTTTTCCTGCAGCAGGTTGTTAATCGTTCCCGTGGCAGCACACGGTGCTCCGTGTGACACCACGGGAACGATGAACACAGTTTACCTGCGTCCCGTGGCTCCCGCCGGCAGTGCGGAAGGAAAGAGGTGGGTGGGATGTTTACATCCCGCTCATCTCCACCCCTCCGCTTCTATTGGCCGGCCGCTGAGGTGACGTCGCTGTGACGCCGAACGTCCCTCCCCATTCAGGAAGTGAACGTTCGCCGCCCACAGTGAGGTCGCTCAGCAGGTAAGTACGTGTGACGGGGGTGTCACGACTGTGCGACACGGGCAGCGATTTGCCCGTGACACACAAACGACGGGGGCGGGGTACGATCGATTGTGAAATCGCACAATCGGTCGTCCCGTGTAAACAACAGTTAATAAACACTTGAAATAGATCACTCTGTATGTAGGGACTCTATATATGCGTTTCCCTTTTTGTATTGAATTACTGAAATAAATTAAACTTTTTGATGATATTCTAATTTATTGAGCTGCACTTGTAACTCTGGAACACTTCAACGGATCCCAGTGATTCTGAGAGAGTTGTTTTTTGTGTGACACATTGTATGTCATGCTCGTGGTAAAATTAAGATGACATTTTTTGCATTTATTTGTGAAAATATTGTCGATTTGTGAAAAATTTTAAAAATGTCACAATTTTCAAACTATTAATTTGTATGTTTTGTGACTCAGTAAAGGGTATGGTGGTAGATGGGAGATTTATTCCACCTAGCAGATGCCTTTTGCACTGGTGAGCAGCAGGAAAAGAGAGAAAACCTGGCCAAGATCTTCTCTGCTATTCCAGGTTTTTGGGGCAACTCTCAAGGGGCACAGCTGCAGGATTAACATAGTATAAATAGGCAGCCGTACCCTCTCTATGTGGTGGGTGTTTGGGCTGGAAAGTGATATACCTGAATGGACTGACACCTCCAGAACCTTTGCTGTGCTCTTTGACAAGCTGAACTTCTGCTTTGCATTCCTGTCTGAAATAAGACTGTAGATAAAAAAACCTGTAGACAAAGAAGCGCAATAGGGTCTTACCCTGACAGACAGGGGGTGACAGAAAGGATAATCCTACTCACCAAGGAGGGTTGTGAAAGGCACAACTCCTGTAACAGTATAAATCCGGATCAACGGCAGCAGTACCCCAGGTGGCTGATAACAGAGAGAGATTGTAGAATGGGGCTTTGTAAACCGCGCCAAAGATCACTGATGAAATCTTGGATTAATGTAACCTTTTTATTCTTGTTCAGGTCTACGTGACCCGCCCCAGGGCTGTGGGGTACTCAGTTCCGGGTGTTGGTTAATTGGATTATGTCACGGGGGCCTGTGCCCGGTTCCGTGGCCCTGGTGGTCGCTGAAAGTCAATAAGTAATAAAAATAAAAAATAATAAAATAAAAAAAAAATAATAAAGAAAATAAATAAATAAATAAGTATTTCGTGACGCCACCTATGGTTCCAGTATGGTTACTGGGGCTGCAGGTCAGACCTCTGGGCTGATGGTTAGGCAGCCAGTTGTTTACGCTTCCCGTAGGTGAAGCGGGGTCCCCAGGGCAGTTTTAGTAGTACAGAGATATGGCGGTTTTTCTTCACAGCCTTTTCAACTGTCACTTTAGTGCAGCAGCCTATGGCTTCTCAGATGAAGAAATAAAGTGCGTCACACCAATTCATTAACTCTGACAGGATTTTACTTGCAGGTGTTAAAAAGGGGTTCAGTTTCTGATGTTACAGTTTTTTTGGGTAATCTGGGAACAGTTCAGGATCTCTGCACCAGGTAGTTGTGAGGCCTCCCTGCTGCGCTGTGTCTCTCCTTGGTACTAGGCTGCCTGTAGCTATACCTCGACCCTCTCTCACTGTCTTCACCTGTATGGCAGGCAGCGGGAGCTTCTCTAAGGGGCACTGCTGTACTCACTGCGGTCCCTAAGCTCTATGTAGCGGCTTTGCCTTCAGGTGCTGCTGCGGCCAGGAGATCTGCAGTCTCCCTGGCCCCCGGTCTTTATTGCTGGGCAGATTAGATCCCTCACAATCTCGGACGCCGGTGTCCGATAATCAGCGCTGTTCCTTGGGGATGAACCGGTCAGGCTCCACCTCCCCGGTCACTCCTCTTTTGCCTCACTCTTGAGCCCTCAGGCGGTCACACAGTTACTTGTGCGGGCTAAGCACCGCCCTCTCCATTTTTATGTCTTCCCTCACTCTCTGCTCGCACAGTCTCCTTTTCTCCAACTGTCAACTGTCTCTCTGACTCCACCTCCAAACCTGGCTTTAAAGGGGACCTCACCTGAACTCGACTTGTAGAGCTCCCCCTCCAGGCTTGAAGTGGAGATGTTGTATGTGGGATTACCTGATGTGGAGATCCTTCCCTGCCCAGGTACAGGTATATTTGTGGCAACTGAACCCTGGGGTGCCACATACGCGTTTCAGGAGGCTCTGCTCCCTTCCTCAGGACCAAACAGGCATAAGCTACATCAAATCCGATTTGATGTAACTTATGCCTGTTTGGTCCTGAGGAAGGGAGCAGAGCCTCCTGAAACGCGTAGACCTGTGCAAGAATAAAAAGTTTACATTAATCCAAGATTTCATCAGTGATCTTTGGCGCGGTTTACAAAGCCCCATTCTACAATCTCTCTCTGAAATAAGACTGTGCATTTGTTTGTTTTCAGTGTAAATAAAACTCTGACTTTATGGATTGAAAACCTGCGTGTGCCTCATTACTGCACCCCTGCCATTATCTACCAGAGCTGATTCCCTACAGCTTTTAAACCAGAGAGATATGTCACCAAAATAGTAAATAACATTCCCCACATGTCTACTTTACATCATCATTGTGAGCCCAAGAAGGTGATTGCGGTTTCTAACTGCACGGCACCAGAGCCTGACACGTGGGTGGTGTTGCTACCCTGCAAATACATACGTGTGTGCATCCTGCAGCCACCGAGCCACTGCTGAGTGACGCACATCACTGATCAGTGTCCAAGCTTGATTTTGGCCAGGATTTGTTTTTGATTGTTGGTATTTTATATAAAACTCCAGTTTTCTGCATGGCTATACCCTGGACATGCTTTGAGTGCATTCATAAACTTCTACATTTTCAGGGTTTAAATCCTAAGTCATATGAAATGGCTTGTTTAAAAGGCCACTTTTGACTTTTAGGATTGCTACTTCCAATAGGTGGCACTAGAGTTTGTCTCTTTCCTGGAGAGACAATTTGAATATTTCCCAGAGGGGCTTTGCAGCTATTAAGACCCCTCACTGTCCGCCAGACTGGTTTGTCAGGTCTCCGTAAGGAGAATAGTTTTCCCCGTGGTCCCCACTATAGCGTCTCATAAGCCAGATCAGTTCCCAAAATTTGCACTGACGAGGGGCAATCACGCCGAAACATCGTGTCTGCAAATTGGGGTTCTGATCTGGTTTAAATCCTACTCACACATGCCATCCTAATGCACTCAACCAAACACACACGCTAACCTGATGTACTCTACATGACACACACGACAACCTGATGGACAATGTGATGTACTCTGCATAACTCACATATGCCAACCTGACACGCTCTTCACATCTCACACATGCCAATCTGATGTATTCTACACAACACACACTTGCCAACCAGACACCACCACATTATTAAATTCACATAACAGGTGCCGGCTCCAAAATGTCACTTCTTCCCTTCCAAACCCTGCCGTGTGTCCAAACATTGTTTTGTCACCACATATGGGGTATCAGGATAAGAGAAATTGCCCACAAATTTTGGGGTCCATTTTATCCTGTTGCCCCTGTGAAAAGGAAAAATATGCAATCGAAAGAACATTTTTGTGGTAAATGTATTTTTTTTTTATTTTCATGGCACAAAATTCCCTAAAACACCTGGGGTTTGACAGGGCCCACCACACATCTACTTGAATTCCTTGGGGAGTCTAGTTTCCAAAATTGGTTCACTTCTGGGGGCTTTCCACTGTTTAGCCACATCAGGGTCTCTCCAAATGCAGCATGACACCTACAGATCATTACATCAAATTCTGCGCTCCAAAACGTCATTTCTTCCCATCCGAGCCCTGCCATGCACCCATAAAATGGTTTCCTACAACATATGGGGCATCATTATACCCGGGAGAAATTGCCCAATAAATTGTGGGGTCCAAGTTATCCTGTTGCCCTTGTGAAAATGAAAAAAAAGAGGCTAAAAGAACATTTTTGTGGTAAAATTGATTTTATTTTTTTTTAATTTTTTTTTCATTTTCAAGTCACAAATTTATAAAATCCCCTAAACCATCTAGGTATTCAAAGTGCTCACCACACATCTATATACATTCTTTGGGGGGGGGGTCTATCTATTTTCCAAAATAGTAAACTTAAGGTCACTTCAAATGTGAAATGGTCCCTAAAAAAAAAAAAAAAAAGTTGCTTTGTAAATTTTGTTGTAAAATTGCTGATAAATTTTGAACCCTTCTAACTTCTTAACCAAAAAAAAATTCAAAAATTGTGTTGATGTAAAGTAGACATGTGGGAACTGTAATTTAATTTTTTTGTGTGACATAACTTTCTGGTTTAATGTCAGAAAAATTGAAAGATGCAAAATTTTCAACATTTTTGCCAATTTCCATTTTTTTTCAGGAATGTAAAAAAGATATTGTCCTAAATTCATCAATATGTAGTACAATCTGTCACGAAAAAAACAGTTGCAGAATCA
The DNA here is from genome assembly GCF_048569485.1 of Anomaloglossus baeobatrachus. Taxonomy (NCBI): domain Eukaryota; kingdom Metazoa; phylum Chordata; class Amphibia; order Anura; family Aromobatidae; genus Anomaloglossus; species Anomaloglossus baeobatrachus. The sequence continues at coordinate 35,579 of NW_027444967.1, forward strand.
TTGGGGTCTGTTCAAGCGTTCCAGATTTCACCTCAAAAAGTGACACTGGTCAGAATTGAAAAAATGGCGCGGCCATGAAGGTGAAAACAGGCTCGAGGGTGAAGGGGTTGAAATTTTACTGTGTTAGTAATGGGGGTGAAAGACACCTCTCCATTTCTAACACTGAGGCTTGATGCCAGCTGTGTTTTTGGATGCTACACAGTGGACATCAACCCCAAAAACCTTTACCCAATTTCCCACTGTATGAGGGATTCAGGGAGAGATGAGGTGAAGTGCCTGAATTGGAGAATCTCCAGTTGCTCCACTTCTAGGGTAGGAGCGGGCTGTATTTTTAGGCTGTGAAGAGCCCAATAATCATGGTGTATAGATGTTCTTAGTCGATTCGGATTTTCAAAGCTCTTTTGCGTGATTACTCTCGCTGTTCCCGCTTCCAAACACCTCTGGGGGGTTTCTGTGCAACAATGTGTCCGCCATGCCATAAATCTATAGGGGCCTCTATCAATCTCAGAGTAGCTGTTGTTTGTGGATCAGAAGCCAAGAGCAGGAGAACAAGAAACATGTCTTTACTCCACATTTTCTAGGACAATCCACCCTCCACATTGATGGTTTTATTATTTAAAATTGCATTTTTTCAACTTGTAACACTAAAACTCTTGATGTGTATGTTTCTACAGACCGTCAGCAAGGACCACTGAGTCCAGACTTGCCGTGGATGCTACTGCGGAGAATGTTACGTAAGTAGTTTGCTGGCATGCAATAATGGAAATAAAAGATTAATATTTTTATATGAAGTTAAACTTAACTTAAAGGGGTTATCCGGCTTATTTTGTTTTGTTTGCTTTTTTCACTATTGGCATACATAGGGGCAGGTAATAGATACCAAGCAACTACTTACCGGCCCTGCTGTCAGCCCCTCTACCCCGCCTCAGAGCAGTCATGTGACCGCTCCTGCCGGGATTTTGCTACTTCCTGTGATGTCAACTGAGCAAGGAGTTTGTTGATGGGTATCTGTTAGGGCCAGATGGATGGGCAGACCCGGGAGGTGGATCCACTGGACCGAACTCCCCGAAGAGGGAACGGAGTCCGGTAGCCGGAGCACTTTAGGTAGCAGAACAGTCCGTGCACTTAGAACACAATGGAGAAGTCCCTGGGACCACGGGGTCACTGATGGTGGTCCGGGTGACGGAGCTCAGGTTCGGAAGCCGGGATGATGTTAGGCGGGGTCCGGAACCGTTGGAGCAAGATGACGGGTCACCGCAGGGAACCGGGATGGTATGGACTGTCGGGATGGCAGATAGGCAGCGTTCGGGGTTCGAGATACAGCAGGACCGGATGGCAATGCAGGCTCGGCTCTAAAAGAGAGAGAGGTAAGTATCTCACAGGAACACAAGGAGACCTGACTCCTAGCTTGGGAAACACGAAGAACAGGCCCCGCCCCCTTGGACATTAATCCCCTTTATACCCTGTACCTGTGTGCATCATTTCCTGTCAGTGGACACTGGCCCTTCAAGAAAGGGTCAGTGACCGCGCGCGCGCCCTAATGCGCATGCGCGCGGCCCGGGTGCCAGAAGCCAGGGCAGGAAGCTGAGAGGAGGAAGCAGCAGCGCCGGCCAGGGGCTGGGAAGCCGACGGGCGCCGGGAGCGGGGACCAGGGAGCCTGGGGAGCGCGGCCAAAGGAGGCTGGAGAGCGGGGAGCGTGGCAGGTGAGCCGGGGAGCGGAGCGGAGGACCCGGGGAGCGTGACAGTACCCCCCCCCCACGCCCCCCTCCCCGCAACCGGGACAGGAAGGCACGGATCAGCGGAGTGCCCACATTCTCCCTGGGCTCCCAGGATCTATCCTCAGGACCATACCCTGCCCAGTCCACCAGGAAGAACTGTCGGCCTCGAACGGTCTTCATGGCCACGATATCCCTTACCGCATAGATGTCGTCCTCAGCAATAGGAGGAGGGGCCGGACTGGCAGCAGCGGAGAAGGGACCAAGGACAACCGGCTTGAGCAGAGAGACGTGGAAGGAGTTGGGTATCCTCATCGTGGCCGGAAGCTGCAGTTTGTAGGAGACCTCATTGATCTTGCCGATGACTTTAAACGGTCCGATGTAGCGAGGTCCCAGCTTGTAGGATGGTAACTTCAATCGGACGTACTTGGAAGCAAGCCAGACGAGATCTCCCGGAGAGAAACATGGAGGATCCAGACGTCTCTTGTCCGCGTGTCTCTTCATCCGCAGGGATGCACGTGCAAGGGACGCCTTAACTGAGTCCCAAATGGTTGTAAAGTCACGGAGTACTGCATCAGCAGCAGGGATGTCCGAGGAAGAGGATACAGGCAATGGGACAGACGGCTGAAGTCCGTAGACGACATGGAAGGGAGAACAGGAGGAGGACTCACTGACGTGGTGATTATGGGAGAATTCCGCCCAAGGAAGAAGTGTGGACCAATCATCATGATGGGCGTTGACGTAGTGACGTAAGAAAGTGGTCAATATCTGATTGACCCGTTCCACTTGGCCGTTCGACTGAGGATGGTAGGCAGAGGAAAAGTCCAGCGTTACTCCCAGATGTTTACAGAGAGCCCTCCAGAAGCGGGAGGTGAACTGAGTTCCTCTGTCGGACACAATGTGTGATGGAAAGCCGTGCAAGCGGAAGATGTGATGTATATAGGCGTCCGCGAGTTCCTGGGCAGAGGGCAGTCCAGCCATAGGGACGAAATGGGCCATTTTAGAGAACCGATCCACCACGACCCATATGACTGTGTGTCCGGAGGACAATGGCAAGTCCGTAATAAAGTCCATCGCAATGTGTTGCCAGGGAACTGAGGGTATGGGCAGAGGCAGAAGACGGCCATATGGCAGGTGTTTGGGCGTCTTGTTCCTGGCACAAGAAGAGCAAGCAGAGACAAAAGAGGCGACGTCCGTGCGAAGGGATGGCCACCAGTAATGACGTACAATCGCACCCCATGTCCTCTTCTGACCAGCATGACTGGCTGTTTTCGAGGCATGGCCCCAGTGTAGCACTTTATGCCTGTCTGTCTCAGAGACATAGGTCTTCCCGGGCGGTATCTGGGCCAGGGTGACAGGAGCCACCGGAATAATCTTACTTGGACAGACGATGGGTTGGGATGTCTCCTCTTCCTGCTCCATGGGCATGAAAGTCCTAGACAAGGCATCAGCACGTACATTCTTGTCCGCGGGTCGGAAATGGAGCTGGAAATCGAACCGGGCAAAGAACAAGGACCACCTGGCTTGCCGGGGGTTCAGTCGCTGAGCAGACCGCAGGTATTCCAGGTTTTTGTGGTCCGTGTAAATAATGACGGGGTACACTGCACCTTCCAGGAGATAGCGCCATTCCTCCAGAGCCAGTTTGACTGCCAATAGCTCTCGGTCACCGATGGTGTAATTGCGTTCAGGGGCGGAGAAGCTCTTGGAGAAGAAACCGCAAGTCACCATCTTCCCGGAGGAGGACTTCTGCATGAGCACTGCTCCGGCTCCTGAGGAGGAGGCATCCACCTCCAAGGTGAACTGGCGGTTTAACTCTGGACGGTGGAGTACAGGAGAGGAGGCAAAGGCTCGCTTTAGAGAGCCAAACGCGGCGTCGGCCGCAGGTGACCAGTCCTTTGGATTAGCCCCCTTCTTGGTCAAGGCGGAGAGAGGAGCAGTCAGAGCAGAGAAGTGAGGAATGAACTGGCGGTAATAATTGGCGAATCCCAGAAAACGTTGGATTGCCTTCAGTCCAGAAGGAGGAGGCCAGTTGAGAATGGCAGAGACCTTCTTTGGGTCCATCTGCAGTCCGGTCTCGGTGATGAGGTAACCCAGGAAGGGGAGAGAAGACTGTTCGAAGACACACTTCTCGTACTTGGCGTACAGACGATTCTCTCTCAGTCTTTGTAGAACCTGTTGCACGTTCTTACGGTGGGTCTGGAGGTCCGGAGAGAAGACAAGGATGTCATCCAGATATACCACCACACAGACGTAGAGAAGGTCCCGGAACACGTCGTTCACTAATTCTTGGAAGACGGCTGGTGCGTTACACAGGCCGAAGGGCATCACGCAGTATTCATTGTGCCCATCACGAGTGTTGAACGCGGTCTTCCATTCGTCCCCTGAGCGAATACGGACCAGGTTGTAGGCACCCCGAAGATCCAACTTGGTGAAGACACGAGCTCCTCTGAGCCGATCAAACAATTCGGGGATGAGCGGCAGGGGGTACTTGTTTTTTACGGTAATTTGGTTCAATCCCCGGTAGTCTATGCATGGTCGTAGGTCGCCCTCTTTCTTCTTTACAAAGAAAAAGCCAGCTCCAGCAGGAGAGGAGGATCTCCGAATGAATCCCCTAGCCAGGCTCTCTGTGATGTACGTAGACATGGCCCTTGTTTCGGCTGGAGACAATGGATATATCCTTCCTCGAGGTGGTGTAGTTCCCGGGAGCAGGTCAATGGCACAATCGTAAGGGCGATGTGGCGGAAGTACCTCTGACTCCTTCTTATCAAAGACGTCTACGAAGGACCAATAGGCTGAGGGTAGTCCCGGTAGGGTCTCTGGAACCGGAGGTCGCCGGATGGGTTTTATGGTCTTCAGACAGGTATCATGGCAAGAAGACCCCCATCGAGTGATATCGCCAGTGCCCCAGCTGACTGAAGGTTCGTGTGTCCGCAACCAAGGAAGACCCAGCAGGATTTGATGTGACATGTGTGGGAGGACGTAGAGAGCGATGTTCTCGGTGTGCAGAGCGCCGATACGCAGTTCAAGCGGCTTGGTGATCCAGGAGATGGTGTCAGAGAGGGGTCTCCCATCCACAGAGGCAATCACAAGAGGTTTGGCGAGTGGAGTAACAGGCACCTGGTATTTGTCCACCGTGGCCTGCTGGATAAAATTGCCTGCTGCCCCAGAATCGAGGTACGCCTCAGCCGTAAACCGCGTCTCTCCCGTTGTCACTTGCACAGTCCATGTAACCGGGTCTGAGAGAGTCCCAGCACCTAGGGTGGCCTCTCCTACCAACCCTAGGCTTTGGAGTTTCCCGGCCTCTCTGGACAGGCGCGTAGCAGGTGTGTGCCCTCTCCGCAGTAGAAGCAGAGACCCTTGGCGAGTCGCTCTGCTCGACGTTGTTCAGACTGTCGCACACGGTCGATCTGCATGGGCTCATGGACGGAGGCACCAGAGGTCGTTGACTGGAGTACGGCGGGCTTCTGTGGAGGAGAGGCATGCCGTACCGGACGTCTCTCACGGGACACCTCTTTGGACCGCTCCTGAAAGCGAATGTCCACTCGAGTCGCTAGGGTAATCAGGGCGTCCAGGGTGGACGGTACGTCACGTCCAGCCAGCTCATCTTTGATTCGACCCGCGAGTCCTTCCCAGAAGGCGGCTGTTAGGGCCTCGTTATTCCACCCGAGTTCTGAAGCCAAGGTGCGGAAACGGATGGCGTATTGATCCACCGTCAGAGTTCCTTGACGTAACCGGAGAAGAGATGAAGCAGACGCGGAGGCGCGTCCCGGCTCGTCAAAGGTGCTGCGAAAGGCCTGCAGGAACTCTTGGAGATTCTTGGTCATAGGGTCCTCCTTCTCCCACAAGGGGTTCATCCACGCCAGTGCCTCGCCCTCTAGGTGAGACATTATGAAGGCGACCTTGGCTTGGTCGGAGGCAAACAAATGCGGCAGCTGCGTGAAATGAAGGGAGCATTGGTTTATAAACCCCCTGCAGGTCTTGGGATCTCCGGCGTAACGGGGTGGTGAAGCCAAACGAAGTCTGGAAGCATCCGAAGAGGCTGCCACGGGAGCGGGAGCCGTGGATTGACTAGTGGAGACCCGGGGCGCAGAAGATGTGACCGAGGCTTGTAGCGTGTTCAGGCGGGCGTCCACGGAAGTCATAAAGTTCAGCATGCGGGTCTGGACTTCACGCTGGCGTTGGAGTTCCTCTTGCAAGGCCGCTAGCGCTTCGGCGGGATCCATGGCCTGTTCTTACTGTTAGGGCCAGATGGATGGGCAGACCCGGGAGGTGGATCCACTGGACCGAACTCCCCGAAGAGGGAACGGAGTCCGGTAGCCGGAGCACTTTAGGTAGCAGAACAGTCCGTGCACTTAGAACACAATGGAGAAGTCCCTGGGACCACGGGGTCACTGATGGTGGTCCGGGTGACGGAGCTCAGGTTCGGAAGCCGGGATGATGTTAGGCGGGGTCCGGAACCGTTGGAGCAAGATGACGGGTCACCGCAGGGAACCGGGATGGTATGGACTGTCAGGATGGTAGATAGGCAGCGTTCGGGGTTCGAGATACAGCAGGACCGGATGGCAATGCAGGCTCGGCTCTAAAAGAGAGAGAGGTAAGTATCTCACAGGAACACAAGGAGACCTGACTCCTAGCTTGGGAAACACGAAGAACAGGCCCCGCCCCCTTGGACATTAATCCCCTTTATACCCTGTACCTGTGTGCATCATTTCCTGTCAGTGGACACTGGCCCTTTAAGAAAGGGTCAGTGACCGCGCGCGCGCCCTAATGCGCATGCGCGCGGCCCGGGTGCCAGAAGCCAGGGCAGGAAGCTGAGAGGAGGAAGCAGCAGCGCCGGCCAGGGGCTGGGAAGCCGACGGGCGCCGGGAGCGGGGACCAGGGAGCCTGGGGAGCGCGGCCAAAGGAGGCTGGAGAGCGGGGAGCGTGGCAGGTGAGCCGGGGAGCGGAGCGGAGGACCCGGGGAGCGTGACAGTATCACTGCAAATGTCATTTTGACTCCCTGCTGCCACACAGTACCCTGCACCCTCTTCGTATTCCGTACTCTCTCTTCCCCGTCCCCTGTGTGCAGCTGTCTGCTCTGTGGGTTGTGGCTAGAAGGACCTGTCTGGGAAGTGAGCGTGACCATTTTGGTTAGTAGGGATTACTGGCTTGGTTGGTAGGCGTGGCAAAGTTTCCCGCCATCCACTATAATCATGCAAGGGGGAGGTACCCCCCCCCCTTACTTTCCCCCTACATCTGGACGTCTTACCCCCAGACTCCCTGATTCTGTTATAAACAACTCCATGACCACATGAAGTATCTTCGTGATATCAGTTATGTTGGTGGAGGCCATGGACATGATGTCAGGAAAGGTCCTTTAGCCAACTGGAATTTAGCCTCTACAGTGCGCTGTAATATCTCCCCGCGCTGTGATTTGGTGATGCAAGCTTATGAATAAGAACAAGCTGACAGCAGCGTCACCTGCGGGCGCCGCTGATCTCCTGTGCACTATATTTCTCCACTGCGCTATGTGATGAGCTGCTGTCGGCTTATGAATAGGAAAAAGCCTGCAGCAGCATCATTTGTGAGCGCCACTGATCTCCTGTGCACTGTATTCTCCCCCTGCTCTATATGATGAGCTGCTGCGGGCTTATCAAGAGCAACAAGCTGACAGCAGCATCACCTGGGGGCGCCGCTGATCTCCTGTGCTCTGTATTCTCCCCCTGCTCTATATGATGAGCTGCTGCGGGCTTATCAAGAGCAACAAGCTGACAGCAACGTCACCTGGGGGCGCCGCTGATCTCCTGTGCTCTGTATTCTCCCCCTGCTCTATGTGATGAGCTGCTGTGGGCTTATCAAGAGCAACAAGCTTACAGCAGCATCACCTGGGGGCGCCGCTGATCTCCTGTGCTCTGTATTCTCCCCCTGCTCTATATGATGAGCTGCTGCAGGCTGATCAAGAGCAACAAGCTGACAGCAGCATCACCTGGGGGCGCCGCTGATCTCCTGTGCTCTGTATTCTCCCCCTGCTCTATATGATCTATATTAATGTTTTTTTATGTGTAAAATTTGTGCAAAGCCAGAAAAATCATAGATAAATGCTAGATAGTCAGATATATGGACTGATATAGATACTAGAAACAGTAGACCGAGATAGATGACTTAGATATATAGCTATATAATATAGATAGATGGATGATATATAGATAGAGAAAGCTAGATAGCTTGTACAACTACAACAGCGGAAGTAATTACTAATTTTAGTGAAAAAATTGATGTAGTTGTCCCCCTCCCCCTAATTGGATCCAAGATCCACCCGCACCTGTTTCCCTGTTAAGTCGCTCGGCCAAAGTGCGGCAGCGTGATTTAAATGGCCACGGCGGGGACCGTGCGCTTCCTCGCCGCCATCTGCAGCCACGTGAAGTGATCACGGGGTACCGATGGTTGCTATGGTAGCGTCAGGTCATGTGATGATCCTGACACTTCCATATCATAGTTTGTCTAAGGCCGGCTTCTCACTTGCGATTTTCTCGCAGTAGTGCAATGCGAAAAATTCTCGCATTGCACTCGGACACATGTTAAACAATGAGGCAGCTCCTATCTGCTATTTTTTTCTCAGTCCAAATTGGACTGAGAAAAAAAATCGCAGCAGGCTGCTATTTGTAGAGTTTCACGCACGAGTCTCTCCATTGCAACTCTATGGGAGCGTGAAAAAAAAAAGCATGTCACATGGACCGGCACTCACACCATCCTACTGACATTCGTTTTTCTAAATACATTAATCGCATGTTTCTCAAAACACTGGAAATGAGTGAGGTCTAACAATGTCGGTCAATCATAGAGATTGACCGACATTGTGAGACCTCACTCATTTCCAGTGTTTTGAGAAACATGCGATTATTGTCAGTCGGTCTCTCCCTCTCGGTCTCTATTCTCTCTCTTGTCGGTCTGTCTCTCTCTCTGTCCATGTCGGTCTATCCCTCTCCCCCCTCTCTCATATTCACTGATCCCCAGTCACCGGCGCGGCGCTGCACCGCGTTCATACTGCTCCGGCGGCTTCTCTTTTGAAAAAGCCGGCCGCTCATTATTCAATCTCGTATTCCCTGCTTTCCCCACCCACCGGCGCCTATGATTGGTTGCAGTCAGACACGCTCCCACGATGAGTGACAGCTGTCTCACTGCAACCAATCACAGCTGCCAGTGGGTGGGTCTATATAATGCAGTAAAAAAAAAAATAAAAAAAAAAAATGGCGTGCGGTTCCCCCCAATTTTAATACCAGCCAGGGTAAAGCCACACAGCTGCAGGCTGGTATTCTCAGGATGGGGAGCCCCACGTTATGGGGAGCCCCCCACCCTAACAATATCAGCCAGCAGCCGCCCGGAATAGCCGCATCCATTAGATGCGACTGTCCCGGGACTGTACCCGGCCATCCCGAATTACCTTGTGCGGTGGCAATCGAGGTAATAAGGAGTTAATGGCAGCAGCCCATAGCTGCCACTAAGTCCTTGATTAATCATGGCAGGCGTCTCCCCGAGATACCTTCCATGATTAACCTGTAAGATTAAGAAAATTAAGACATACACCCAAAAATCCTTTATTTGAAATAAAAAACCCTCTTTTACCACTTTATTCAAGACCCCAAATACCCTTCCATGTCCGACGTAATCCACAGAGGTCCCTCGACGCTGTCAGCTCTGCTACATCGGAAGCTGACAGAGAGCGGTCACAGAACACGACCGCTCTCTGTGAGCTACCCGCAGCGACTGAAGTGAGTCGCGCTATCAGCGATAACGTCACTCAGGTTACCCGCAGCCACAGATCTCAGCGGGAGGACTTCTGCTGTGGCCACGGGAAACCTCAGTGACGGGGCGGCTCACTGTGGTCACTCAGGGGATTTGCGGTCACCGGTGAGACCTTCACCGGTGACCGAAAATCAGGCCATGTCACACAGACAGAGCCGTGGGATGACAATGAAGTCAGGTGACGTTCATCCGACTTCATTCTGATCGTGCAGCTCTGTCTGTGTCTGCTGTCATCGGCTATTCAGCTCTGCTACATTGCTCTGTCTGTGGCTGCTGTCAGCGGCCAAGAAGCAGAGCTGAATGGCAGATGACAGCTGCTGAGTGAAAAAATAAAAGGATCATACATGGATCACACACGCATTACACACGCTCTGCTAGCCTGGAAACAAAAAAAAGCATTGCACTTGCATTGCACACTGACCTAACGTGCACTAAAATCGGCCGAGTTTTTTTCATGAAAGTCGGACCGATTTTACACGCATAAGTGTGTTTCCAGCCTAAGAACCGCGTAAGCTGTGGCTATTAAGGGAACAGTGACCTTTTATGATCAGAGCTGTACAGCTCTCATCAGAAAAAATGCAGCAGCAATCAGACTGCTGATCCCTATACTAGAGGGACTAGTAACAAAAAAAAAGTTTTAAAAAATAAAAATCTAATCTATTAAGTTATTTTTTTACAGGTTTTTTTCTTCTTTAAAGCGGGCTTTACATGCAATGACATCGCTAACGAGATGTCGTTGGGGGTCACGGAATTCGTGACGCATATCCGACTTCGTTAGCGACGTCGTTGCGCGTGAAACGATCAAAATTACTTACCTGATCGTTGACACTTCGTTCCTTTCCCGAATATCGTTGCTGTTGCAGGACGCAGGTTGTTCTTCGTTCCTGCGGCAGCACACGTCGCTATGTGTGACACCGCAGGAACGAGGAACATCACCGTACCTGCAGCCGCCCGCAATGAGGAAGGAAGGAGGTGGGCGGGATGTTCAGCCCGCTCATCTCCGCCCCTCTGCTTCTATTGGGCGGCCGCTTAGTGACGCCGAACGAACCACCCCCTTAGAAAGGAGGTGGTTCGCCGGCCACAGTGACATCGCTAGGCAGGTAAGTATGTGTGACGGGTCCTAACGATGTTGTGCGCCACGGGCAGCAATTTGCCCGTGACGCACAACCGATGGGGGCGGGTGCTTTCACCAGCGACATCGCTAGTGATGTCGTTGTGTCTAAAGCCCGCTTAAGTTTAAATAATAGTTTTGAATGACACCATTCATTTTACTCTATAGTTTATTGGAAAGTGGTGAAAAAAATCCACATGTGGAGAAATTGTGAAATTCCACAATGGTGTGGTTTTTGGTTTTTTTTATTCACCATGTTCACTATATGGCAAAACTTACATGTCTGTATAATGCCTCAGGTACGAGTTCATAGATACCAAACATGTATACTTCTTTTATGTAAGGGGTGAAAAATTCAGAAGTTTTGGGTAGATGCGCTGTATTTATTGCTTGTTATTGCATTTTAAGGCAATGTTACGGCAACCAAAAAAAACACGTAATTTTGTCGTTTGGAATTTCTTTTCTTGCTACGCCGTGTACCAATCAAATAAATTGATTTTATATGTTGATAGATCAGGCATTTCTGAAAGCGGCGATACTAAATATGTGTGTCATTTTTTAACTGTTTTATTTTCAATGAGGGCGGTGATTTGAACTTTAGTTTTTGGGGGGGGGGGGTTTTTCATTTTTTTTTTATTGATTTTTGATAGTCTGATCCACCCGCTCCTTTTAGCTGCTTATATCTGCTTATCAGATCAGCAGACAAGTGCAGGGATTACCGCGGGCTCCCACATATGGCTGACACGGCCAAGGACGAACCAGTGCATCCTTGGTCTCGAAGGGACTGCCTGAAATCTGGAAGCCATGGACATCTCCAAACGCTGGGTGTACTCCTTGGTGATGCTTTGCTTCCCTTTCCTCAATTGAACATTGCCGGTTATCTTTCTGCCTTAACCTCTTAATGACAGAGCCAATTTTGCAATTTTCAAACTGAATTTTTACGCTTTTAAACCGGAGATTTACATCACACAAAATAGTTAATAAATAACATTTCCCACCTGTCTACTTTACATCAGCCCCATTTTTGAAATTTTTTTTTTTTGTTAGGAAGCTAGAAGGGTTAAACAAACGTTTATCAGCAATTTCTCATTTTTACAACAAAATTTACAAAACTATTTTACTATCACATACATTTCACATTTGAAGTGACAATGAAGAGGCCTAGGTGACAGAAAATACCCAACGGTGTTTAATGTCACATTAAGGCTATGTACGCACGTTGCGTAATTTCATGCATTTACACTGTGTTTAGCACTGCAGCGTAAATGCATGTGTCCTGCGTCCCCAGCACAATCTATGAAGATTGTGCAAAATCCATCCGCACGTTGTGTTTGAGAGCGCAGCGATTTGCATGCTGAAATTTTGATCTTAATCGCTGCGCTCAAAAAAGCAACTGTCACTTATTTGGTGCGCTTTGGATGCTGCTCTTACTCTGTCTATGGCCTCTTTCACACGTACGTGCCTCCGGTACGTGTTTGGCAGTTTTTTCACGTACCGGAGACACGTACACACGTAGACCTAGGTATTCCTATGGTTCTGGACACACGTAAGTATTTGCGCACGGAACGTGTGTCCGTTTCGTACTTACGTGTTTCTCACGCTGACATGTCCGTTTTCTCTCCGGCATCACGGGTGTCACACAGAATGCAAACGTGTCACACGTAATGCAAATGGACCACACGGATGTGTTCTGTGTGACACGCACCGGAGAAAAGACATGTGTGTGAGAAAAAAACAAAACTTTACTCACCTTCTCCAGCCCTGCAGTCTCTGCCGCTGCTGTCACTTGCTGCCGACCGCCGCTCATTATGCTAATTGAATATTCACTTCACTGCGGCCAGAAGCTGCAGAAGCGGGGAGTCGGCAGGACCGGAGACCGAAGATCAGCACCACGGACAGCGATGCCAGGGACAGGTGAGCAGAAAGTTCCGGTTCTTCGTGTGTTATCACGTATAACACACGGAGAACACACGTAGTGCCATAAACACGGCTCACGGAGGGCAAAACGCACCTCTGACACGTCCGTGAAAAACGTGCGTGGTTTTTCACGAACGTGTATAAGAGGCCTATGGGAGAGGCAGCATCCACAGCGCATGAAATCGGCATCTATTCTGCAGACACACTGCATCCATTATGCAGTGTTTCTGCAGCGATTTGAAGTGCACATGGGCTGCCAGATCACTGCAGAATTTTCAGCATGGACACTACGCAACGTGCGCACATAGCCTAAAGGCCGCTTTACACGCTGCGACATTGCTAGCATCGGCCCGCCCCCGTCGGTGGCACGATATGTGGTGATCGCTGCTGTAGCGAACATTATCGCTACGGTAGCGTCACACGCACATACATGTGCAGCGACGTCGCTGTGACTGGCGAACCGCCTCCTTTCTAAGGGGGCGGTTCGTTCAGCGTCACAGCAGCGTCACTGAACTGCCGTCCAATAGAAAAAGAGGGGAGGAGACGAGCGGCTGGAACATGCTGCCAACCTCCTTCCTTCCTCCTTTTCCGGTGGACGCAGGTAAGGAGATGTTTGTCATTCCAGCGGCGTCACACATAGCGATGTGTGCTGCCGCAGGAACGACAAACATCGTACCTGCAGCAGCAACGATAAATTGGGAAGAGGGGGCGATGTCACCGATGAGCGATTTTGAACGTTTTTGCGACGATTCAAAATCACTCATAGGTGTCACACACAACGACATCGCTAAAGCGGCCGGATGTGCGTCACAAATTCCGTGACCCCCAACGAGATCGCTTTAGCGATCTCGTAGCGTGTAAAGCCACCTTTAGAACGTTTAAACCTTCTAACATGTCACAAAAGGGGATGTCAGGAATGAAGCTGATGCAAAGTAGATATCTAGTGAATACTAACTAATTTTTTTTTTTTCCATGTTATTCTTCAGGAGCCATACGAACGTCAACACTCCTAATTCTATAAGACGCAGCCAAAGACTAAGCATGAAAGAAAAATTATATTATAATTATGACCAAATCTACCTTTATGAATCTGAGAGGCTTCGAGGAGGTATATTGTATATGTTTGTATGTACCTATTATAATTTGTTATATGTGTAATATGCGTTCTAACTCTAGATGGTCTTGTACTTTTGGCCATCATTTTGAGTTTGAAGGGGAATTTGTAATCCCACTTTAGTATATGTCTGTATGAGTGATAAGTTACCAGACATTTTACCTTGATCAAATGTATAGGGGCAGGGCTGCTTTTAAAGAATATATTAAATTGTACCTTTTAGTATTGTTTTCTCTTAAAGGGAACCTGTCAGGTGCAATATGCACCCAGAACGACGAGCAGTTCTGGGTGTGTATTTTTAATCCCTGCCTAATTTTCCCTGTATCTAGTAGCATACATAAAGAGATCTTTATAAAACATTTCTAAAGATCTTTTATGATATGCTAATGAGCGCAGGGACAAGTCGCAAGGGTATTCGTTCCTGCGCTCATTACGCCCTCTTAGCACGCCCTTGTTGGCGTACATACAAGCTAACATGCTATTCAGTGCCCATGGCCCAACGTCATCATTGACAGTGATACTTGTATCATTGTCCATTGCACCGCCTCAGACACCGGGCTTTAGGCCTGAAACACACATCCGTGAAACACGTGCGTGTTTGGTCCGTTTCCGTGTATACTGGAGACACGGCCAAACGTGCACCAATGTTACTATATCTCTGCGGTTACAATTGCGTTTTTGGTTATGTCCGTGAGTCCGTCTCCGTGATGCGTTTTTTGGTCCGTGTCTCACGCCAGCATGTCCGTTTTATTCACGCAACACGCAGCACGGACCCAATGAAAGTCAATGGGTCTGTGCGCACGTCCGAGTGACACGGACGCATCTCTGTTTGTTCCCTGTATGTTTTGTGCTTTTTTCATGTGATGTCAGTCTTTTTTCTTTTTATGTTTCGTTCTCTCCCTCAGTCCGTCGGTCGGTCTCTATGTCTGTCTGTCCCTCTAGCTGTCTGGCGGTTAGTTCCCCCCTCTCTCATACTTACCATTCCCCGATCTCCGGCGCGGCGCTGCACGGCTGTTATAAAAACTCCGGCGGCTTTTCCTCTTTTGAAAAAGCCGGCCGCCCATTAATCAATCTCGTATTCCCTGCTTTACCCGCCCACCGGCGGCTGTGATTGGTTGCAGTGAGACACGCCCACCACGCTGAGTGACAGCTGTCTCACTGCACCCAATCACAGCAGCTGGTGGGCGTGTCTATACTGTGCAGTAAAATAAATAAATAAATAATTAAAAAAAATGGCGTGCGGTCCCCCCCATTTTAATACCAGCCAGATAAAGCCATACGGCTGAAGGCTGGTATTCTCAGGATGGGGAGCTCCACGTTATGGGGGGCCCCTCACCCTAACAATATCAGTCAGCAGCCGCCCAGAATTGCCGCATACATTATATGCGACAGTTCTGGGACTGTACCCGGCTCTTCCCGATTTACCCTGGTGCGTTGGCAAATCGGGGTAATAAGGAGTTATTGGCAGCCCATAGCTGCCAATAAGTCCTAGATTAATCATGTCAGGCGTCTATGAGACACCTTCCATGATTAATCTGTAAGTTACAGTAAAAAAACACACACACCTGAAAAAATCCTGAAAAAGCAGGGAATACGAGATTGATTAATGGGCGGCCGGCTTTTTCAAATTAGAAAAAGCCGCCGGAACAGTGTGAACGCCGTGCAGCGCCGGTGATCGGGGAACGGTGAGTATGAGATAGGGGGGGACACTTCAGTCACTCGGGGGATTAGTGGTCACCGGTGAATCCTTCACAGGTGACCGCTAATCAGTACACGGCACAAAGACAGAGCCGCGGCATGAGAATGAAGTCGGGTGAAGTTCACCCGAGTTCATTCTCATCCCGCTACTCTGTCTTCCGACATGTAGTAACGACATTTTGCATCACACACGTACATTTCACACGGACAACACACACACACATGTCAGTTATTTCACTCACGCACACACGGACATTCCACACGCACATACGGCTAGCATACGGGATACACACGCAGGCCACACATACCATAAAAACGGACCTAAAAAACGGAAAACGGACCCGAAAAACGGCCCGTTTTACACGGACATGGTTTTCACGGATGTGTGGCGGAGGCCTTAGGGTCAGTGTGCATGGATCAGAAGTCACAGCACTTCCGATCATGTGCACTAGACCTCTCTGAAGCCAAGACAAAAACACCCGGCTTTATAGAGCGCATGACCAGAAGTGCGGGGCATTCTGATCCATGCGCACTAACCCCAAGCCAGCGTTCTGAGGCGGTGCAACGGACAGAGGTACGGACGTCACTGCCCATGATGGCCATGGGCATGGAATAGCATGTTTGCATGCCCCTATGGGTGTGATAACATGCTAGGAGCGCGGAATTCGTGCAGGAATGGACGCCCTTGCGACTAGTCCCTGCGCTCATTAGCATATCATGAAGGATCTTTAAAAATACAAAAAGAGATTTTAAGAAAAAGTATGTTATTAGATAAAGGGACTTTTAGGCAAGGATTAGCAACTATGCACCCAGAACTGCTTACCTGACAGACTCCCTTTAACCCCTTCACGACTGCGTGACATGATAGTATGTCCTATGTCAACGTGACTTAATAACCAAGGGATGTACCGTTACGTCCTAACCATTGTGAGGGCACAGGGAGCTGTGCTCCCACGAACGTGGCCAGTGGCTCGGCTTACCTGACAGCCGACCCAATGCCCCCACAGCCAGAGATGGTGCCTGTGCCGTCCCTGGCTGTTGAACTCCCTAATTGCTGCAATCAGTACCAATCGCAACACATAGAGGTTTAGTAGAGGTATTGCTCTTCCCGCTAATCGGGACCCCCATGATGCAATCACTAGAGCCTGATCATTGTCATGGTGACAAGGTCGTCATCATGACTTCCAGGTTACCTGACTACTGGGAGCCTACAGAGAGCCTGTGTGACCATGCCTGCAGCATGATCACACACTCTCAGTGCAGTGCTGACAGCTGAGATGTCCTGGCAGTGATCAAGAACTGCAGAACATTGCAGCTGTGATCAGAGCACTGTGAGGTGCTGCCCTGTAAAGGGACTAAGTGGAAAAGGTAAAGTGAGAATATTAAAAAAAAAAATCAGAAAATAAAGAGCTAAAAAAAATCCAATATATATGTAAAAAAAAATAAACAAATAAAAGTACACATATTTAGTATTGCCACATTCGTAAAAACCCGAGCTATAAAACGGTCACGCTAGTTAACCCCTTAAGTGTACACGGTAAAATAAAAAGTACCAAAATATGTCTTTTCAACATACAGCTGACAAAAAAGTGGAATAAAAACGCAATCAAAAAGTCAGCTGTATATATAAATGGTACCTCTGAAAACGTCATTTTGTCTAGCAAAAAACAAGCCACCATACAGCTCAGTCAGCTAAAAAATAAAAAAGTTATAGCTCTCGAATGCAACAATATAATTTTTTTTTTTCCTATAATATTGTTTTTATGATGTAAAAGCGCAAAACAAAAAGAAGCTGTATAAATATGGTATCTCTGTAATCGAACCGATCTGTAGTATAAAACTATCTGATCAATTTTACAGCATGGTGAATGGCGTAAAAAGAAAACTATTCCTTACTTGCTGTTTCTTTTTGAGTCTGCCTCACAGATTGTGGAATAGAAAGCAATCAAATATTTTCTTTGTCGCTCCTTATTGGGAGACCCAGACAATTGGGTGTATAGGCTATGCCTCCGGAGGCCGCACAAAGTATTACACTAAAAGTGTAAAGCCCCTCCCCTTCTGCCTATACACCTCCCGTGCTTCCACGGGCTCCTCAGTTTTTTGCTTTGTGCGAAGGAGGCAGACATGCACGCATAGCTCCACAGCTTAGTCAGCAGCAGCTGCTGACTATGTCGGATGGAAGAAAAGAGGGCCCATAACAGGGCCCCCAGCATGCTCCCTTCTCACCCCACTCTTGTCGGCGGTGTTTGTTAAGGTTGAGGTATCCATTGCGGGTACGGAGGCTGGAGCCCACATGCTGTTTTCCTTCCCCATCCCCCTTAGGGCTCTGGGCGAAGTGGGATCCTTTCGGTCTCCAGGCACAGGAGACCGTGCTCCATCCACAGCTCCTGAGGACCCTGCTGGATAGGAGCCGAGTATCGTTCAGGGACATGGCCCTGCTACTTTGAGGTACTCTGTGTCCCCGTGGGGACCGCGCACAGCAACACTCCAGCATTGCTGGGTGTGCTAGTGCACCGGGGACCGCAGCGCTGACTGCGTTTTGTGCCATTACACACTGCAGCGCCGCTGAGTGGGTTAGTGTATGGGGACTGCCGCGCTGACCGCCGCCGCCATTGTTTTCACTGCGGAGAGGCTGGGACTGTTAGTGCGCCGGGGACTTCCGCGCTGACCGCGCTTATACGGCGGCCGCGCTTATAACTCGAGTCCCCGGCTTTTGCGGCCTTGTCTCTTTTCTTCCCGCCCCCAGCCCTGCCAGTCAGGTGCAGGGCGGGACGCTGTACAGGACGGCAGCACTGAGGGCTGGAGCATGCTTTGCATACTCCACCCCCCTCACTGTGCACAGTGGGGCACCAGTTCCCGCACTTTCTGGGTCACGCCCACGGCTCCCTCCTCTCCTCAGGACGCCGGCAGCCATTTCTGTCAGCTCCCCTAACGCTGCAGAGGGGAGACAAGCTCTGGGGGACCCAGGCAGGGATGCTGGTGGCCACACAACCGCTTTAAGCGGGAGGTAATCAGCTCCTGAGCTGGCCCCACTTGTGCAGAAGTGTAATTATAGATTATATGTTTATAGGCTATACTTTACACTGTATGGTGCACGGTGGATTTCTGGCTATATACCCTATTGTGTTGCTCAGGGGAGACAACAGCATGGCACCCACAAGATGCAGGGGTGCCAAAACACAGGCTTAATATGCTGCCTGCGCCGCATGTATGACCTCGCTACCGGCAGGTTCCACTGACCCTCATTATGTGCACTGCTCGGCCCCTGTGGCACTTGCTCAGCCAGAGCCTCTGCTAAGGGGGGCCCAGGGGGAATCACCAGCTAACACTGTCCAGGTGACAGGGACGGAGTTTGCAGTTTTTACTGACAGACTTCTGAGACTATAGCTAAGATTCTAGAAGCTTTGCAGTCCAGACCGGTATCTCAGACCATGGGCACTGTGGAATCATTGCCCCCTGGTCCCCCTCAGTTGGAACAACAATGTTCTCCCGGGGTGTTTCATAGATCCCAGGGTGAGGTCTCTGACATGGAACGCAGACTCCTGATGGGGACGCCATAGTGAATAATCTTATTGCGTCCATCAATCAAATGTTGGATATTTCTCCCTCAGCTCCTCCAGTAGAGGAATCAGCTTCTCAGCAGGAGAAATTCCGTTTTAGGTTTCCTAAGCGTACAACGAGTATGTTTATGGACCACTCTGACTTCAGAGAGGCAGTCCAGAAACACCGAGCTTGTCCAGATAAGCGTTTTTCCAAGCGCCTTAATAGATACACGTTACCCCTTCCCCCCTGACGTGGTCAAGGGCTGGACTCAGTGTCCCAAGGTGGATCCTCCAATCTCCAGACTGGCGGCTAGATCCATAGTTGCAGTGGAAGATGGAGCTTCACTCAACGATGCCACTGACAGACAGATGGAGCTCTGGTTGAAATCCATCTATGAAGCTATCGGCGCGTCTTTTGCTCCAGCATTCGCAGCCGTATGGGCACTCCAAGCTATCTCAGCTGGTCAGGCGCAAATTGACGCACTCACATGTACTTCTGCGCCGCAGGTGGCGTCCATAACCTCTCAAACGTCGGCATTTGCGTCCTACGCTATTAATGCTGTCCTGGACTCTGCGAGCCGTACGGCGGTTGCAGCCGCCAATTCGGTGGCAATACGCATACGTGAATGGAAGGCAGATTCGGCTTCCAAAAAGTGCTTAACGGGTTTGCCATTTTCTGGCGACCGTTTGTTTGGTGAGAGATTGGATGTAATCATCAAACAATCCAAGGGAAAGGAAACATCCTTACCCCAGGCCAAACCGAAAACACCCCAACAGATGAGAGGACAGTCGAGGTTTCGGTCCTTTCGAGGGGCGGGCAGGTCCCAATTCTCCTCGTCCAAAAGGCCTCAGAAGGATCAGAGGAACTCCGACGCATGGCGGTCTAATTCACGCCCTAAAAAGACCGCCGGAGGTGCCGCTTCCAAGGCGGCTTCCTCATGAAGGATGGAGTTCAGCTCTCGTCCTCCGACTCGATTCTTCAGAACATCGCCGCCTCCTGAGCGAGCCGAGGCTCTTCTGCAGGCGGTGGGCATTCTGAAAGCAGAAGGAGTGGTGGTCCCGGTTCCTCTTCAGCAACAGGGTCACGGTTCTACTCCAACCTGTTTGTGGTTCCAAAGAAGGACGGGTCCTTCCGTCCTGTTTTGGACCTAAAACTGCTCAACAAACACGTAATGACCAGGCGGTTCCGGATGGAATCCCTCCGCTCCGTCATCGCCTCAATGTCCCAAGTAGATTTCCTCGCATCGATCGATATCAAGGATGCTTATCTCCACGTACCAATTGCTCCAGAGCATCAGCACTTCCTGCGCTTCGCCATAGGAGACGAACACCTTCAGTTCGCGGCACTGCCGTTCGGCCTGGCGACAGCCCCAAGGGTTTTCACCAAGGTCATGGCTACAGTAGTTGCGGTCCTCCACTCTCAGGGTCACTCGGTGATACCTTACTTAGACGATCTGCTGGTCAAGGCACCCTCTCAAGAGGCATGCCAACACAACCTCAACGTTACTTTGGACACTCTCCAGAGTTTCGGGTGGATCATCAATTTTCCAAAGTCAAATCTGACACCGGTCCAATCGCTGACATATCTTGGCATGGAGTTTCATACTCTTCCAGCGATAGTGAAGCTTCCGCTGGACAAACAGCGTTCACTACAGACAGGGGTGCAATCTCTCCTTCAAGGTCGGTCACACCCCTTGAGGCGCCTCATGCACTTCCTGGGGAAGATGGTGGCAGCAATGGAGGCAGTCCCTTTCGCGCAGTTTCACCTGCGTCCTCTTCATTGGGACATCCTATGCAAATGGGACAGGATGCCGACGTCCCTAGACAGGAACGTCTCCCTCTCTCAGGCAACCAAAGCTTCCCTTCGGTGGTGGCTTCTTCCCACCTCATTATCGAGGGGGAAATCCTTCCTACCCCCATCCTGGGCGGTGGTCACGACGGACGCGAGTCTGTCAGGGTGGGGAGCAGTCTTTCTCCACCACAGGGCTCAGGGTACGTGGACTCAGCAAGAGTCCTCACTTCAGATCAATGTTCTGGAGATCAGGGCAGTGTATCTTGCCCTGAAAGCATTCCAGCAGTGGCTGGAAAGCAAGCAGATTCGAATTCAGTCGGACAACTCCACAGCGGTGGCTTACATCAACCACCAAGGTGGAACACGCAGTCGGCAAGCCTTCCAGGAAGTCCGGCGGATTTTGATGTGGGTGGAAGCCACGGCCTACACCATCTCCGCAGTTCACATCCCGGGCGTGGAAAACTGGGAAGCAGACTTTCTCAGTCGCCAGGGCATGGACGCAGGGAAATGGTCCCTTCACCCGGACGTGTTTCAGGAGATCTGTTGCCGCCGGGGGGTGCCGGACGTCGACCTAATGGTGTCACGGCACAACAACAAGGTCCCAACATTCATGGCTCGATCTCAAGATCACAGAGCTCTGGCGGCAGACGCCTTAGTTCAGGATTGGTCGCAGTTTCAGCTTCCTTATGTGTTTCCCCCTCTGGCACTGTTGCCCAGAGTGTTACGCAAGATCAGGGCCGACTGCCGCCGCACCATCCTCGTCGCTCCAGACTGGCCGAGGAGGTCGTGGTACCCGGATCTGTGGCATCTCACGGTCGGCCAACCGTGGGCACTGCCAGACCGACCAGACTTGCTGTCTCAAGGGCCGTTTTTCCATTTGAATTCTGTGGCCCTCAACCTGACTGTGTGGCCATTGAGTCCTGAATCCTAGCGTCTTCAGGATTGTCTCAAGAGGTCATTGCCACAATGAGACAGGCTAGGAAACCAACGTCCGCCAAGATCTACCACAGGACGTGGAAAATATTCCTGTCGTGGTGCTCTGCTCAGGGTTTTTCTCCCTGGCCATTTGCCTTGCCCACTTTTCTGTCCTTTCTTCAATCCAGATTGGAAAAGGGTTTGTCGCTAGGCTCTCTTAAGGGACAAGTCTCTGCGCTCTCTGTGTTTTTTCAGAAACGCCTGGCCAGACTCCCACAGGTACGCACGTTCCTGCAGGGGGTTTGTCACATCGTCCCTCCTTACAAACGTCCGTTGGAACCCTGGGATCTGAACAGGGTGCTGATGTTTCTTCAGAAACCACCGTTCGAGCCAATGAGGGATATTTCTCTCGCACGCCTTTCGCAGAAAGTGGTTTTCCTAGTAGCAGTCACTTCGGAGAGTGTCTGAGCTAGCAGCATTGTCATGCAAAGCCCCTTTCCCGGGTTTCACCAGGACAAGGTGGTTCTGCGTCCGGTTCCAGAATTTCTCCCTAAGGTGGTATCCCCTTTTCATCTCAATCAGGATATCTCCTTACCCTCTTTTTGCCCTCATCCAATTCACCAATGTGAAAAGGATTTGCACTTGTTAGATCTGGGGAGAGCACTCAGACTCTACATTTCTCGTACGGCGCTCCTGCGCCGCTCGGATGCACTCTTGTCCTTGTCGCTGGCCAGCGTAAAGGGTCACAGGTTTCCAGATCAACCCTGGCTTGGTGGATCAAAGAACCAATTCTCGAAGCTTACCGTTCTGCTGGGCTTCCGGTCCCCTTAGGGCTGAAGGCCCATTCTACCAGAGCCGTGAGTACGTCCTGGGCTTTGAGGCACCAGGCTACGGCTCAGCAGGTGTGTCAGGCGGCTACCTGGTCGAGCCTGCACACTTTCACGAAACACTATCAGGTGCATACCTATGCTTCGGCGGATGCCAGCCTAGGTAGGCGAGTCCTTCAGGCGGCGGTTGCCCACCGGTAGGACGGAGCCGTTTACGGCTCTATTCTGAGGTATTATTTTACCCACCCAGGGACTGCTTTTGGACGTCCCAATTGTCTGGGTCTCCCAATAAGGAGCGACAAAGAAGAAGGGAATTTTGTTTACTTACCGTAAATTCCTTTTCTTCTAGCTCCAATTGGGAGACCCAGCACCCGCCCCTGTTTTTTGTGTACACATGTTGTTCATGTTGAATGGTTTCAGTTCTCCGATATTCCTTCGGATTGAATTAACTTTAAACCAGTTTATAATTTTTTTCCTCCTTCTTGCTTTTGCACCAAAACTGAGGAGCCCGTGGAAGCACGGGAGGTGTATAGGCAGAAGGGGAGGGGCTTTACACTTTTAGTGTAATACTTTGTGCGGCCTCCGGAGGCATAGCCTATACACCCAATTGTCTGGGTCTCCCAATTGGAGCTAGAAGAAAAGGAATTTACGGTAAGTAAACAAAATTCCCTTCATGTGACTGAAAATGGTACCAATAAAAACTTCAACTCATGCCGCAAAAAACAAGCCCTCACATGGCAGAAGAGTGACAAAAACTATAGCCTTCAAAATCCAGTGATGCAAAAAAAATGATGTAAAAAGTGTTTTTAGTGTGTTTAGTCGCCAAATCTAAAAAAAAATATAAACCTGGTATTGCTGTAATTGTACTGACCAGTGGAATAAAGCTGCCTAATCACCTATACCTAATTCTTCAACTGCTGTTGATTTTTTCATTCTGCCTCTAAAAGATCGCAGTATAGCGGGGCTCATATTTATCATGCACTTGACGCTGAGCATTTGCATTGGGATTACATGTAAGGATGCGTGCCCACAATCAGGAATAGCAGCATATTGGAGGCAGCGTCTTTTAGCTGGGTCCAAACCGTAGCATTTTGCGGTAGAAGCACAGTGGATTGATAGTAATCCTAGGCCCACTTCACTTTTTTTCTCCTCAGAGTAAACTGACATGCAGCGCGGCTTTCCTAAATGCAGCCTGTCAATTTATGCTGCAGAGACGCAAGTGTCTTCAGCTGGGAAAACCGAGTGTGCTGCCTCATTAGTGATTTGAAGCGTCACGGGTTTCACCTGAATCACGGATTTTGGAGATGTATATGGAAACCCCGATGTAAGTGCTCAGCGTGGAGCACAAGATAACTGTGAACTCATCCAAAATGTTCTGTACCAACATTTTCACCAAATGGCATTCAACTCAACCTACAAAAACACAAGTCCCCACTCAGGTCCATCATCAGCTAACGGAAATATAGCAGGCTTCCACGTTACTGGTAGCACAAAAGCCCTCAAAAAAATCTGCGCTCTCAATTCAAAGGCACCCTCTCTTCTGAGCTCCACAATGTGTCTAAACTACAGTAGCGTCCACATGTTTGGCATTATTGGAGTGATGAGAGCCCACTTAAGTGTACGGGGGCAGGTTTATAGAAGCACGAGCTGAGCATAATGTACGGGCACTACAATAACTGTAACGTCCTGGAGGTGGATTCACGGGACTGTGCACGGGACTCCCCCAGAGAGGCAACCCGAAGCTAAGCCCTATACAGGGTCTGTCCGATCACCCCACCAGAGGGCCTAGATGTACAGTAGCCGGAACACTGGAGGTACAGAGTATGAGTCTGAGTATGATTTTGAGTATGAGTATGAGTCCTTCAGAAGTCTGCACAGGAGATGTCTATAGTCCAAAGGGCACCGTAGGTAGGACGGATGACTGGAACCGGGTTCAGGTGCCGAGTAGGAACAGCAGACGGGATCCGGATCCAGCGTGATGTGCAGGCTGAAGTCACCAGGTGGAACCGGGGACCGGTGACTGGATCAGGCTGACGGATGATGGTGGGATCCACAGCAGACAGTCACCGTGACACTTCCTGGGGAACCGGCAATCTGGACAAGGTCAGGGCGGCAGACGGGCTGTGCGGAAGAGACATTGTTACTCATGAGACAAAGCACAGAGGGACCTGAACACCTAGCTATGGAAACATTTTGAACAGGCACCCCCGGAGGGGGAGTGAGAGGGGCCGCCGTGGGCAGGAGGACCAGAGACCGGAGCCTGACAGTACCCCCTCCCTCACGCCCCCCTCCCCGCAACCGGGACAAGAAGTCGCGTAGCAGAGGAGCAGCAATGTTCTCCCGGGGTTCCCAGGACCGGTCTTCGGGACCGTAGCCCTCCCAATCAACAAGGAAGAACTGCTTACCCCGCACTCTCATCATGGCCACTATGTCTCTTACCGCATACACATAGTCGACAGCAATAGGAGGAGGAGTGACCGAGGATGACTGGCTTGAGCAAGGATACATGGAAGGAGTTAGGGATCCGCATTGTGGCAGGGAGCTGCAGTTTGTAGGAGACCTCGTCGATCCTTTTGACGACCTTGAAAAGGACCAATGTACCGCGGACACAACTTGTAAGATGGAATCTTCAACCGGACGTATTTGGAGGCAAGCCACACCAAATCCCCAGGAGAGAAGCAAGGAGGGTCAAGGCGTCTCTTGTCCGCATGTTTCTTCATCTGGGCAGAAGCACGTTCAAGGGAGGTTTTGACAGAACTCCAGATATTAGAGAAGTCCCTGGACAGGGCATCTGCAGCGGGAACATCAGAAGTGGAGGATACTGGTAATGGGATGGAAGGCTTAAGACCGTAGACAACATAGATGGGAGAGCTGGAGGAGGAGGATACACTGACGTGAGGATTATGGGAGAACTCAGCCCAAGGGAGTAGCGTGGACCAGTCGTCATGATGGATGTTGACGTAGTGTCGAAGAAAGGAAGTCAGGACCTGGTTGACACGTTCGACTTGGCCATTAGACTGGGGATGGTAAGTTGAGAAAAAGTCCAGAGACACACTCCCAGATGTTTACAGAGCGCTCTCCAGAAGCGCAAGGTGAACTGAGTTCCCCAGTCTTTATTCTATATGCAAGGGAAAGCCGTGCAGCTGGAAGATATGCTGAATGAAGGCATCGGCGAGCTCCGGAGCAAAGGGTAGGTCGACCACGGGGACGAAGTGAGCCATCTTGGAGAATCGGTCCACCACGACCCAAGTGACCATATATCCGGAAGACAACGGCAAGTCTGTGATAAAATCCATGGCAATGTGTTGCCATGGAACAGAGGGAATCGGTAGAGGCAGGCGACGGCAATAGGGCAGGTGTTTCGGCATCTTGTTTCGGGCACAGGATGGACAAGCGGAGACAAAGGAGACGACATCCTTACGGAGAGACGGCCACCAATAGTGACGGACGATAGCGCTCCACGTTTTCTTCTGACCGGTGTGTCCGGCCACTTTAGAAGAATGACCCCATTGAAGGAGTCTGTCGGTCTCCATGACGAAGGTCTTCCCAGGGGGTGTATCTGTGCCAGGGTGACGGGAGCCACCGGGATGACCTTACTGGGACAGATGATGGACTGGTTCGTCTTTTCCTCTTGCTCTACCGGAACGAAGGACCGGGACAAGGCATCAGCCCGCACGTTTTTGTCCGCGGGCCGGTAATGTAGTTGGAAGTCAAACTGGACAAAGAACAGGGACCAACGGGCTTGTCGCGGGTTCAGTCTTCGAGCGGATCGCAGATACTCCAGGTTTTTATGGTCGGTGTAATTGATAACCGGCAATACCGCACCCTCCAACAGGTAACACCATTCCTCCAAAGCCAGCTTGACCGCCAGGAGCTCTCGTTCGCCAATGGTCTAGTTGCATTCGGGTGCCGAGAAGATTTTGGAGAAGAAGCCGCAGGTGACCAACTTCCCGGTGGACGACTTCTGCATAAGCAGGGCCCCGGCTCCTGAGGAGGCATCCACCTCCAAGGTGAATTGTCAGTTCAACTCCGGTCTGTGGAGAACGGAGAGGAGGCAAACGCCCGTTTCAGATAACAGAAAGCGTCGTCGGCCTCAGGAGACCAGTCTTTTGGGTTGGCCCCCCTTCTTGGTCAAGGCAGAGAGAGGCGCCGTCAGAGCAAAGAAGTGAGGCATAAACTGGCCATAATAATTGGCGAAGCCTAGGAAGCGTTGGATGGCTTTCAGTCCGGAGGGAGGAGGCCACTTGAGGATAGAAGACATCTTCTCGGGATCCATCTGCAAGCCTGTGTCAGAAATCACGTAGTCCAGAAAGGGAAGGGACGTCCGTTCAAACACATTTTTCGTACTTGGCGTACAGACAGTTCTCCCTAAGCCTTTGCAGAACGAGTCATACGTTTTTTCTGTGGGTCGGCAAGTCCGGGGAATAGACCAGGATTTCGTCCAGATATACGACCACACAGTCGTAGAGAAGATCCCTGAAGACGTCGTTCACCAGTTCCTGGAAGACCGCCGGGGCATTACAGAGACCAAAGGGCATCACACAGTATTCGTAGTGCCCATCACGGGTGTTGAATGCCGTTTTCCATTAGTCTCCAGCGCAAATACGGACCAGGTTGTAAGCTCCGCGATGGTCTAGCTTGGTGAGATACGGGCCCCCCGAGCCGATCGAATAGCTCCAGGACAAGAGGTAGAGGATATTTATTTTTTACTGTGATCTGGTTCAAGCCCCGGTAGTCGATGGAAGGGCGTAAGTCATCTTCTTTCTTCTTGACGAAGAAAAACCTGGCTCCTGCAGGAGACGAGGATCTCCTGATGAACCCCCTTGCCAGGTTATCTGCAATGTAATCCAACATGGCCTGGGTCTCGGCAGGGGACAAGGGATAGATCCATCCATGGGGAGGAGTAGTGCCCGGCAGCAAGTCGATGGCACAGTCGTAGGGTCGATGTGGCGGTAATACCTCTACCTCCTTGTCGAAGACGTCCACAAAAGACCAATATGCGGAAGGCAGTCCCGGAAGGCAGTCCCGGTAGGGACTCCGGTGCCGGTGACTGATGGACGGGCCGTACAGACTGTAGACAGTTCTCGTGGCAAAACGGGCCCCAACGAGTAATGTTTCCAGAGCACCAACTGACGACAGGAATCATGTACTAACTAGGATTGGCCCAGCAGGAGTGAGTGAGCCAGTTTCGGGAGGACATATAGAGCAATCTTTTCGGTATGCAGAGCGCCATTATGGAGTTCCACGGGTTTGGTAATAAACAATACTGGTTCGGATAGGGGTTTCCCGTCCATGGAGGCGATCACGAGGGGTTTGAAAAGAGGGATGACGAGTACCCGATATTTGTCCACCGTAGCCTGTTAGACGAAATTGCCCGCTGCCCCCGAATCAAGGTGTGCCTCTGCCGTGAACCGGGTCTCCTCCGTTGTCACTTCGACAGTCAGCGTAACCGGGTCTGAGAGGGTTCCGGTACCTAGGCTGGCCTCTCCTACCAACCCTAGGCTTTGGAGTTTCCCGGCTTCTCGGGACAGGAACGAAGCAGGTGTGTACCGCTTCCACAGTAGAAACACAGACCCTTGGCGAGCCACTCTGCTCGGCGTTGCTCGGCTTGTCCCAGACGATCTATTTGCATAGGTTCGGGAGTAGAGTTGCCGGATGGCACTGACTGAGAGACGGTGGAGCTCTGCGGAGTAGAGGTGTGACGTGTCGGTCGCCTCTCCTGGGATACTTCCTTGGATCGTTCCTGGAAACTGAGACCAGACCATCCAAGATTGGAGGAACATCACGACAAGCCAATTCATCCTTGATGTGGCCGGAGAGGCCCTCCCAGAAGGCTGCTGTCAATGCTTCGTTGTTCCATCCTAACTCAGAGGCAAGCGTGCAGAACCGGATGGCGCACTGGCCAACCGAAAGGGTTCCTTGGCGTAGCCGAAGGAGCGAAGAGGCCGCCGTGGAGGTACGTCTTGGTTCATCAAAGGTGTTACGGAAGGCCTCAAGGAATCCCCGGATGTCGGTAGTCACCGGATCTTCTTTCTCCCACAAGGGATTTATTCAGGCCAATACTTCACCCTCCAGATGGGACATCAGAAAGGCCACCTTTGCTTGATCAGAGGCAAAGAGTTGTGGAAGCAACTTGAAATGCAGTGAGCATTGATTTAGGAAACCTCTACAGGTCTTTGGGGTCCCCGCCGTACCGGGGCGGAGAAGCTAGGCGGAGTCTTGAGGTTGAAGAGGAAGACACTACGGAAGCTGCTGCCGTGTTCTGATCCGACAGGGACTTGGCTGTTGCTTGAAGATTATTCAGACGGGTGTCCACTGAAGACATGAAGGCCAGCATGTGAGATTGGGTCTCGCGTTGTCGTACCAGTTCTTGTTGTAATCCGGCCAGCTGGGACGCTTGTGCTCCTGCGGAATCCATGGCCTGTTCAATCTGTAACATCCTGGAGGTGGATTAACGGGACTGTGAACCGGACTCCCCCAGAGAGGCAACCCGGAGCTAACCTCTATACAGGGACTGTCCGATCACCCCACCAGAGGGCCTAGATGCACGGTAGCCGGAACACTGGAGGTACAGAGTATGAGTCCTTCAAAAGTCTGCACAGGAGATGTCTACAGTCCAAAGGGAGCCGTAGGTAGGACGGATAACTGGAACCGGGTTCAGGTGCCGAGTAGGAACAGCAGAAGGGATCCGGATCCAGCGAGATGTGCAGGCTGAAGTTACCAGGTGGAACCGTGGACCGGTGACGGGATCAGGCTGACGGATGATGGCGGGATCCACAGCAGACAGTCACCGTGACACTTCCTGGTGAATCGGCAATCTGGACAAGGTCAGGGCGGCAGACGGGCTGTGCGGAAGAGACAGTGTTACTCTGGAGACAAAGCACAGAGGGACCTAAACACCTAGCTATGGAAACACGTTGAACAGGCACCGCCCACCTGGAAAGGGAAATCTTATATACCATGTACCTGTATCAGTCATTTACTGTTCCCGGGACGCTGGCCCTTTAAGAAGAGGTGAGTGAGCGCACCCGCGCCCTAATGTGCATTCGCGAGGCCCGAGTGCCGGAGACCAGTGCAGGAAGCGAGGAGGAAGCTGAAGGAGATGCAGGGGAGCCAGGCAGAGAGTGCTGGGTCGCAGGGAGACGCCGGGACCGGCAGACGGAAGGCACGTAGGACGCACCGGGGGGGGAGTGAGAGGGGCCGCCGCGGGCAGGAGGACCGGAGACCGGAGCAGTGAGTGACAGTCGGCGCCGGGGAGCGTGACATGTACTGGGCACATAGGCTTATTTGCAATTTTTAATTCTGCACCGTTCTCTGTGTTTGACACCATGGTGTTTTCCAGAGACTAAATAATCACTACACCCATGGATGAATTCTCAGAGGGGTGTAATTTCCTAAATTTGGTCACTTGAGGGGGATTTCTTCTGTTCTGGCACTTAGGGGCTCTGCAAATGCAGTCCACAAACTATTCTAGGAAAATCTGTGGTCCAAATATCAAATGGTGCCCTTTCCCCTCCGAGCCCTGTGGTGCGGCCAAACAGTACTGCATGGTCAAATGGAGAATATTGCCACGTTCAGGAGAAATTGGTAACATGGGCTTTTTTTTTACCTGTTCCCCT
This sequence comes from Anomaloglossus baeobatrachus, assembly GCF_048569485.1. Lineage (NCBI taxonomy): Eukaryota > Metazoa > Chordata > Amphibia > Anura > Aromobatidae > Anomaloglossus > Anomaloglossus baeobatrachus. The sequence continues at coordinate 65,611 of NW_027444967.1, forward strand.
TGTGGAAATTGGAAATCGGGGTTTAGAACAACATTTTAGTGGTAAAAATGTAATTATTTTTTGTTCACTGTCCATAATAGGATACAATTTTGTGACACCTGTAGTATCAATATGCTTGCTGCACCCCTGGATGAATTCATTAAGGAGTGCAGTTAGTAAAATAGGGTCACTTGTGGAAGGTTTCTGCTGCTCTGGCACCTCAGGGGCTCTGCCAATGGGAAATTGGCATGCCCACACCATTCCAACTAAATCTGTACGCCAATATGGCGCTCCTTCATTTCTTTGTTTTGTACTCTGCCTCAGAAGTATTTTATATGGGGTACTGGCATACTCGGGATAAATTTCACTACAAATTGTATGGTTCATTATCTCCGGTTACCCTAGTGAATTTGACAAATTTGGGATTAAAGCAACATTTTTTGAGGTTAAAAATGTATAATTTTCATTTTTGCGGCTCAACGTTATAAAATTCTGTGATACCCCCAGGTGTTGCAGCTGCTCACCAACCATCTAGATCAGGAGTGAGGAACCTTTTTACTACCAGGGGCCATTTGTGAATTTCTATCAACCTTCAGGGGCCGCACAAAATTATCTGTGGGAAAATTACCAGGCTATATTTGATCAAGCAATTGACTCACCCCTACTATGGTGGCCGAAGCTACTTCTCTTTGGTGTGGCGGTTAATTTTCGGTGATATTGATCATGCAACTTTTCTTCTCACAACTACCGTATTTTTCGGACTATAAGACGTACTGGACCATAAGACGCACCCTGGTTTTAGAGGAGGAAAATAGGAAAATAAAATTTTAAGCAAAAAATGTGGTCATGACACACTTATGGGGCGAGGATCTGCTGCTGACACTGTTATGGGGTAATGTCCTGCTCATATACTCCCCAGCCTGCTCATATACTCCCCGTACTGCTCATATACTCCCCATGCTGCTCATAATAAACCCCTATCCTGCTCATATACCCCCATCATCCTGGTGTATGGCCGCATCCTGTGGCACATAAAAAAAAAAAATAAATAAACGTTCATACTTACCTTACCTCACCTCACTCCCTGCAGCACCACTCCTCTTACCATCTATGTCAGCGGCAGCGCCGCTGAGTGAAGCCATCCCCGTTTCCCTGCAGCATCACGATCTCCTCCTGTCTGTGCCGGCGGCTGCGTGTGGACACGTGCGCACAGCGATGACGTCATCGCTGTGCGCCCCGCTAGTCTCCACGCAAGTCAGCTGACCGGAGGAGACAGGAGGAGATCGTGATGCTGCAGGGGAACGGTGAGTAATGTGTACTGATTCACTGCCCCCCGCACGGATGATGATGTTCGGGGGGCAGTGAATACAGCCACACATGATCACTCCAGGCTGCAGTTGCCAGGGGTGATCATGCGGGCAGGCTGTTTATCCCTTTCCCATCACCCCGCCCACCTGTCAGTGCCGGCTTCAGCGCTGAGAGATGATGGGCGGGAGGATGAGCGTGCATATTAAATGAGCGGGTCCACGTGGTCACGGCAGGCTGCTACGATGACCCGCTCCACCGCAGCACCCTCATTCCCCGCAGCCCTATATTCAGACCATAAGACGCACCCCCTACTTTCCCCCAACATTTGGGGGAAAAAAAGTGCGTCTTATGGTCCGAAAAATACGGTACTTTTCCAGGTTTGTCTCGACCTGGAGTGCAGTCAACTCTTTGTGATAACAAGATTGGTAAATCATATATATCACATAACAGATGCTGGGACTGCTGTATACAGTTTATACACTGTGTGCAGAATTATTAGGCGAATGAGTATTTTGATCACATGATACTTTTTATACATGTCCTACTCCAAGCTGTATAGGCTTGAGAGCCAACTGCCAATTAAGTAAATCAGGTGATGTGCATCTCTCTAATGAGGAGGGGTGTGGTGTAATGACATCAACACCTTATATAAGGTGTGCCTAATTATTCGGCCACTTCCTTTCCTTTGGCAAAATGTGTCAGAAGAGAGATTTGACGGGCTCTAAAAAGTCCAAAATTGTGAGATGCCTTGCATAGAGATGCAGCAGTCTTGAAATTGCCAAACTTTTGAAGTGTGATCTCTGAACAATCAAGCGTTTCATGGCAAATAGCCAACAGGGTCACAAGAAGCGTGGTGGGCAAAAAAGGCGCAAAATACCTGCCCATGAATTGAGGAAAATCAAGCGTGAAGCTGCCAAGATGCCATTTGCCACCAGTTTGGCCATATTTCAAAGCTGCAACGTTACTGGAGTATCAAAAAGCACAAGTTGTGCCATACTCAGGGACATGGCCAAGGTAAGGAAGGCTGAAAAAGGACCACCTTTGAACAAGAAACATAAGATAAAACGTCAAGACTGCGCCAAGAAATATCTTAAGACTGATTTCTCAAAGGTTTTATGGACTGATGAAGTGAGAGTGTCTCTTGATGGGCCAGATGGATGGGCCAGAGGCTGGATCAGTAAAGAGCAGAGAGCTCCACTTCGACTCAGACGCCAGCAAGGTGGAGGTGGGATACTAGTATGGGCTGGTATCATCAAAGATGAACTTGTGGGACCTTTTCGGATTGAGGATGGAGTGAAGCTCAACTCTCAGACCTACTACCAGTTTCTGGAAGACAACTTCTTCAAGCAGTGGTACAGGAAGAAGTCGGTATCGTTCAAGAAAAACGTGATTTTTATGCAAGACAATGCTCCATCACATGCATCCAACTACTCCACAGCGTAGCTGGCCAGTAAAGGTCTAAAAGATGAAAAAATAATGACATGGCCCCCTTGTTCACCTGATCTAAACCCCATAGAGAACCTGTGGTCCATCATAAAATGTGAGAGCTACAGGGACGGAAAACAGTACCTCTCGGATCTGTGTCTGGGAGGCTGTGGTGGCTCCTGCGATCGTAAACAGATCAAGCAACTGATAGATTCTATGGATAGTAGGCTGTTGAGTGTCATCATAAAGAAAAGTGCACTAATTTTTGGGGGTTTTGTTTCTTCATGTCAGAAATGTTTATTTCTAAATTTTGTGGAGTTATATTGGTTTACCTGGTGAAAATAAACAAATGAGATGGGAATATATTTGGTTTTTATTAAGTTGCCTAATAATTCTGCACAGTAATAGTTACCTACAAAAACAGATATCCTCCTAAGGTAGCCAAATCTAAAAAAAATACTCCAACTTCCAAAAATATTAAGCTTATAATGATTACACTCTTATTGACTGCTGTGGATCATACTACCAGGATTCTCTGCACCACCGCTGATCTTATATATGGGACTGCGTCATAGATATACATCTATGGATAATCTTTAATTGCCTCCTGATGAACCATTCACTTGGGAAACACGTTGAGGCAGAGACATACCTCATTCATCTTAGATGGCTACTGTTTACAAACGGAATAACCTGGATACGTGACATCTGTAATATATGATCTTCGGACGAACAATGGACTGTATATTTATTATACCTATTTATGCAGCTCTACACGCTGTATAAATTGTATTGCATTGGATTCATCTTACAGTCAGAAAGTTAAGTCCTGCTCTGGGATATATGATTGTCTTTTTCCTTGTTTACGTTACAGTGCCTTTATTTTGAATTGTATCAATTTGTTAGAACAAAATATATCTTACCTTGTCCCTGACATTCAGGGTCAAGAAATTGATATCCTAACCCATTTACTGGGATAAATTGGTATTCAATATTTCAATTTGTCTTACCATAGTGTGATTACCACTTGTTGGTTTTATATTTAATAAATATTTATGGGGAAAAAAATATTTGTTATTTTGAATCATATATATTTCCCTAGACCTTGAGTGATTTGATAGTGCCCTTTGATGTGTATGCCCCCAGCATATCCAATGTGATGTATTTGCCCCATCCGTCCTGTGATATATATGCCCCCATCATCTCCAACGTGATGTATATGCCCCAGCCCTTCCTGTGATGTATATGCCCCAGCCCCTACAGTGATGTGTATACCTCCAGTCCCTCCTGTGATGTATATACCCAAGTGTCTCCTGTGATGCATATGCCCCAGCTCATCCAGTGATGTATATGCCCCCATGTATATATCACAGGAGACACTGGGGGATAACACATCACAGGAGGGGCTGGGGCTTAAACATCACAAGAGACACTGGGACACAGACATCACTGAGAGGCATATGGCTGAGGGGCACAGACAGCACTTGGGGGGACACGGACAGCACTGTTGGCACAAATATCACTGGGGAGTAGGCATCATTGGGGGGGCATGGACAGCACTGGGGGGCACGCACATCACGAGGAGGGCACGGATAGCACTGGGGCGCATGGACAGCACTAGGGAGGCACTGGAGAAAACGTATAACACTTGCGGTAAAACAGACATCACACACATCACTAGGGTGAACTGGGGGGCACGGACAGCACTTCCGGAGCACAGACATCACTAGGAGGGCACAGACAGCACAGGGGAACATGGACATCACTGTGGGGCACAAGACTGGGGGCAGCGCATAGCACTAGAAGGTAGCACAGAGCACTGGAGGGGGCACACAGCACTATGGGTGGCACACACACACAGCACTGGGGGAGAGGGCACACAGCACAGGGGGGCACACACAGCACTGGAGGAGGGGGCACACAGCACCATGGGTGGCACAGGGGTGCACATACACAGCACTGGGGGAGGGGGCACACAGTACTATGGGTTGCACAGCGTTGGAAGACATAAAGCTGCTGCTGCTTGTCTTCTGTGTTCTGTGGGATGGGAGCGCAGAACGCTAACCCCACCCTCAAAGTAAGTCCTGGGCATTCTGGCACTGGTACTCACGCGTTTAGTAGTGAACACTAGACTGGAGCCACACTTGCGTGTGACTCACGCGAGCCTCGCATATCGCATCACACGACACGGCCTGCTGCTCTCCGGCAGACAGGAGCATATCAGTTGCATAGAAATACATGCAGCTGACTTACTCCTGTCAGGGGAGTGTGCGGCAATGCCAGGTGATGCGATGTGAGTCACTCACAAGTGTGACTCCAGAATGCGCATCCTTGCAGGACGTGTATTTAAAGCGTCGACCACCGGCAAGATTCGGTAGCCGGCCCGAGCACTGCGACCCCAGGAATCTGCCTGAGGCCGCAGAAAACTTCATTGCGGGTCGCATACGGCCCGCGGGCCAAAGGTTCCCCACCCCTGATCTCCATAAATTCGGTCTAATTTCCAAAATGGTGTCACTTGTGGGGGAGCTCCATTGTTTAGGCACCTCAGGGGGCCTCCAAACATTGAAACCTTCTCAGGATCCTAATCATCCCAGGGGGAAACGCGTCGAGGCAGATAACTATGGGACAGAAGTACGGTGGTATCTCTGTAATTCTCACTTGGCCCGAAGGAATATCAAGTATACCCATGGAAGTGAATGCGGTTTATTGCATGTGATTATATTCCTATGGTCCTCTGTCTCCCTCTACCTTGTGGAGAAATTAGCTAAATTTCAGCGGCGACGGCTCAGTGGTGGAGCAGGCCGGTGCGGTGAGTGTCCCAGTCTGTCCATGGTGCTGGTTCAAGTGATGGCGCCCGGAGCGGCGCATGCGCAGATTGAGCTCTCATCCAAGGGCTCCATCTACGTACGCGCTGACTCTCGGAGCGGCATGTGCGTAGATTGAGTTCTCATCCAAGAGCTTCATCAGCGCACGTGCTGACACCCGGCGCCATCATTTGAAACCGGGACCGCGGACACAGTGGGACACCCGCCGCACAGCCACCGCAGTTCGCACAGCCGCACGCACAGGGTGACAGCCAGCAGGCCAGCCGCCCACCCGCACAGAGAGGCAGCCGGCACTGACAGGCAGCGGCACGCAGCCACAGGCACCCGGCCGACCGCACACAGAGCCGCACAGACAGTCCCACCGGTACGCTATATTCAGATTTTAAGTCGCACCCCTCATTTTCCTCCCAAATTTTTGGGAGGAAAAGTGTGTCTTATAATCCGAAAAATACGATATATCCCAACCTTACAGCTGCTGTCTATGCATGTTTACCTACCTGATCTGATATCTCCTTTCAGGTGGGCTCTCTGTACAGAGATCGCTCCATTGTAATCATATATCTGGACTGTACACCTAGATACAGGATTATTTGGTATCTGGAAGTCCTATGTGATCTAAGGACATAGAAAAGTCCTATATGGGTTAAGGATATCAGTATTTGTCAAGAAAAAATTTCTCTTGCAGTATATGCTTATACTTTTTGTATTAATTTGATTAAAGAAAACTATCTGATATATTCTCTAGATTATCCCCCTTTACTGGTGTATTTAGACATAGGGTTAATCAGGGCAAGGGAGGGAGAGCCACCGTGGCGTATAGGCCCTGCATAACAGTAGAGGTGCCGCCACTAGTAGGCAGGATTCATGGCAGATTGTGATAGGAAAAGATAGTACTCCCACTCATAATATACTAACAATCTTGTCCTAGGGTTGACATATCTTTTAACCCCTTCAGCCCCGGGGCACTTTCCGTTTTTGCGTTTTTGTTTTTTGCTCCCCTTCTTCCGAGAGCCGTAACTTTTTTATTTTTCCGTCAATCTTGCCATATGAGGGCTTGTTTTTTTCGGGACAAGTTGTACTTTTAAATTAAATCATAAGTTTTACCATATGGTGTACTGGAAAACAGCAAAAAAATTCCATGTGTGGAAAAACTGCAAAAAAAAGTGTGATGGCACAATAGTTTTTGGGATGTTTTATTCACGGTGTTCACTATATGGTAAAATTGATGTATGGGTATGATGCCTGAGGTCGCTGCGAGTTTGTAGACACCAAACATGTATAGGTTTACTTGTATCTAAAGGGTTAAAAAAAAATTCACAAGTTTGTCCAATAAAAGTGGCGCACGTTTTAAGCCATATTCCGAAACCCGTAGCGTTCTCATTTTTTGGGATCTATAGCTCAGTGATGGCTTATTGTTTGCGTCGCGAGCTGTTGTTTCTAATGGTACCATTTTTGCGCAGATGCTACGTTTTGATCGCCGTAAAACTTGCGGCGACCAAAAAACGTAATTTTGGCGTTTGGAATTTTTTTGCCACTACGCCGTTTACCAATCAGATTAATTGATTTTATATTTTGATAGATCGGGCATTTCTGAACGCGGCGATATCAAATATGTGTATATTTATTTATTTTTTAACCCTTTAATTTTCAATGGGGGGAAAGGGGGGTGATTTGAACTTTTAGGTTTTTTTTTTTTTATTTTTTAAAACTTTTTTTTTCTTTTTTTTTATTTTACTAGTTCCCCTAGGGGGCTATAGCGATCAGCAATCCGATCGCTCTTATCTATCTGCTGATCACAGCTATACAGCTGTAATCAGCAGATTCAGTTACTTTCTGTTTCTCTCTGCTCGCGGCCAAGGGAAAACGAAAGTGAATCATCATAGCTGCAGGCGTCATCATATGACCCTGTGCTACGATGGCAACCACCGAAAGTCACGTGATCACGCTTGTGACTTCCGGTGGGGGCGGCGGTAAGTAAAAAACATGGCCGTGCGCATATAGATCTTGCTGCCAGACTTTTGCAGCGAGATTTAAGGGGTTAATGGCCGCGGGTGGAAGCGATTCCACCCGCGACTAGTAGGCACACATGTCAGCTGTTGAAAACAGCTGATGTGTGCCGACCGCCGCCGCCTGCCCGCGGCAGGGGGCGGGGCTTAACGGGACACGCTCCATGACGGATATATCCGTCCATGGTCGTGAAGGGGTTAATATTGTGTGTCACAATTTTGTTTGGATAGTTTTTGTAACAAATAAGTAATATTTTATACTTTAAGATTTGGGGTAGAGATTTTTTTTCTAATATATGTTTTTTTATGGCCCCGGGGACAATATCTAATGGAGTAATAACACTATTCTGGGAAAAAAGCATTGTCTGCCTCATTGCAACCTCCAGCTCAAGGTTTGTTATGCGATGAATGACCTTTCCATATAGTATAAGCCAAAGCAATGTTATCCACAAGTCTTAGCACTCACCTCTGAATCATTGAATTCAGGTTTTTCATATGGTCCCACTGCCACAAGTATATAAATTCCAGCCCCTAAAGGCCCAGTCACACTAAACAACTTACCAGCGATCCCAACAACGATCCAACCTGATAGGGATCGCTGGTAAGTTGCTAGGAGGTTGCTGGTGAGATGTCACACTAGCGACACTCCAGCGATCCCACCAGCAACCTGACCTGGCAGGGATCGCTGGAGCGTCGCTACACGAGTTGCTGGTGAGCTCACCAGCAACCAGTGACTAGCCCCCAGCCAGCAGCGCCGCGTAGAAGCAATGCTGCGCTTGGTAACTAAGGTAAATATCGGGTAACAAACCCGATATTTACCTTGGTTACCAGCGCACACCGCTTAGCGCTGGCTCCATACACTCATAGCCACAGTACACATCGGGTTAATTACCCGATGTGTACTCTGCTACGTGTGCAGGCAGCAGGAGCCAGCTTCTGCAGGGGGCTGGTAACCACGGTAAATCGGGTAACCAAGAAGCCCTTACCTTGGTTACCCGATATTTACCTTCGTTACCAGCATCCCCGCGCTCACGCTGCCAGTGCCGCTCCTGCTCCCTGCACACATAGGGTTAATTACCCGATGTGTAGTCTGGCTATGTGTAGTCTGGGTACGTGTGCAGAGAGAAGGGAGCCGGCACTGACAGTGTGAGAGCGGGGACACTGGTAACGAAGGAAAATATCGGGTAACCAAGGTAAGGGCTCCTTGGTTACCCGATGTTTACCGTAGTTACCAGCCTCCGCAGAAGCCGGCTCGCTGCTCACTGCACATTCAGTTGTTGCTCTGTCGCTGTCACACACAGCGATGTGTGCTTCACAGCGGGAGAGCAACAACTAAAAAATGGCCCAGGACATTCAGCAACAACCAACGACCTCACAGCAGGGGCCAGGTTGTTGCTGGATGTCACACACAGCAACATCACTAGCAACATCGCTGCTACGTCACAAAAGTTGTTCGTTAGCAGCGATGTTGCTAGCGATGTTGCTTAGTGTGACGTGGCCTTTAGACATGCAATCTACTCTGCAAATATTTGTGAAAGAGTAACAAATTCTAAAGTGCTTTCTGAATTCAACATGGCCCTGTAATATGTTGTCATAAGTCATTTCATGAAAGGCCAAAACTGACCTGGTTTTGTGTGAAATAACTTGACTGGCCATCGAAGAGTCCTAACCTCAACCCCATCAAACTCCTTTGGCCTGAACTAGAAATTACAAGCCAGGGCCCCTCGTCCAACATCAGTGGCTAACGTGATAAATAGACAAAAATTTGCATAGAAATACCTCAAAATTCTTTAGAAAGCCTTTCTAAAGAGTGTAAGCTGTAATATTCAACTTCTTATCAATGACTAGGGATTTAGAATGGGATGTCATAACACTTCCCTGGGTGTAATGTGTAGGCATCCCCATACTTTTGTCCATATAATGTGTAATAGGGTCTGCTTCTTCCAATGGTGAGAGTTGAAGATTGGTCCTATGCTGTTGTGTTAATCTGGTACGTGTATGAGATTACTAATTGGTTTTGGTATATATTTCAGATCGTCTTAAAAACACAACAATAGAACATAAAAATATACTCAAGTACACAAGACCTAGGTAAGCACTAAATATGACTGTGATTCCGGTACCTTTACATTGTATTGTAAGGCTTTGTTCAGACATTCCTTAGTTATTTCCGGTTTTTGATCCGTCTTGAGATCAGAAAAACCGAAATAAAAAGATGAAATGTATTCCTTTGAATGAGCATTGAAATGTCCTAAAATGTCTTCAGGTTTTTGTTTTGTTTTTTCTAATCCGATTATTTTATAAGGCTGCGTTCCCATGTCCTCTAATCATTCCGTTTTTGGATCTCTTTGGAAAATGTAAAAACAGATCAATTAACGGACTGATCCAAGGGATCGCTTTCATAATCAATCCGTTAACGGATCCTTTATAATTAAAGTCAATGGTTCTATTAATGAATCTGTTATTGTCTTATATCGCTATTTAGATAGATAGCTTGTATACATAGATACATAAATAGACAGATAGCATAAAGATAGATGAATAGATAGAATAGATTGGTATAGAGATAGCTAGATAACTTGGACAGCTGTTTAGCTGAATTAACAATTTTAGAAAGAAAAAAAAAAAATGACATAGGGTTCCCCCCCAAATTTTCATAACCAGCATAAGTACAGCTGCAGGCTGCAATCCTCAGCTGTACCGTGGCTGGTTATCCAATATAGAGAGGATCCCATTCTTTGAATAAATTAGTGAAAAAATAAAGGGTACAATCCCATGTTTCCAAAAGCAGCCAAAGGACAGCATACAAATAAGCGCGATGATCTCATACTCAGTCACAGTCAATGAAGAACAGAACGATCTCCATTGACTGTGAGAGCACTCCATGCTGCCTCACAAACTACTGTGTGACAACCACTGGAGTGACCTGAGATGAGGCCAACCCAGGTCCTAGCAGCGGCTCACACGGCAGTATGTGAACGACCACGATGTCAGGAGTTCAGATGAGTTTGTTGCCAGAGGCAGTCTTGTAGACTGAGCCCTCGTGGGCAGGGTCCTCTTTCCTCTTGTACCTGTCTGTGCCTTGTTTTGTTTATGATTATTGTACTTGTCTATATTTTGTTTACCCATTTTCAAATGTAAAACGCCTTGGAATAAATGGCGCTATAATAATGAATAATAATAATAATAATCCCATGGAGATGATTGCTGTTTAAAAGCCGCACAGCACCCGAGCTTGACCCAGCGTGTCCTACAGCCACTGATCTGTGACGCACATCACTGATCGGTGTCCATGCTCAATTTTAGTCAAGCCTTTTTTTTCTTTTGGTCCGTTCTCCCCCTCTCCTCTTTGCTCCTCGACTGTACGTGCATACTGCAGTCACCGAACCACTGATCAGTGACACACATCACTAATCAGTATTCATGCTTGATTTTGGCCAGGACTTGTTTTTTTTTTTGGAATATTGGTATTTTATATTCACACAGTGCACCTTTTTTTTGTTGTCAAAAAGATCACCAAAATGCATGCATTTTCTTTTCCCCAGTAAAGTACGAGATTTATATTTTGCTGTCCACACTGTGCATCATTTTCTGCATCTTGCCTGCGTTTTTAAAGATGCAGCCAGGATGCAGCATGTCAATTCCTTTTGCGATTTCCAGTGTTTTTGAGCCCTTAGAGTCAATAGATTTGCGGGTGCGTTTTTTGTGCATTTTTTGGGGGGCAAAAAACGCTGCATCTTTGTGGTTGGCAAAGATGCACTGTGTAAACATACCCTAACACTCCAGTATTCCGCATAGCTATGCCCCAGACATGCTTTGAGCCCATTCATAAATTTCTACATTTCATGGATAATTCAGAATGTCCTTGCCAAGTTGACCTGGATTTTCAAAATTCATCCGGTGATCAATCACTTCAGTAGCAAGTTTGCTGAAGGCTACATTCCCCAAAGAGAACTCTGTGTGGATGAGTCCCTCATCCACTTCAAGGAGAGGCTGCATTTCTGTCAGTACCTGTCCAATAAGAAGGCCAGGTACGTGATCAAACTATACAAACTACGCGAGAATATCTCTGGGTACTGATCCAATCAACGTAATTCCCACCTGCTCTGGGATTGAGTGGGAAAATTGTGTGGGATTTGGTGCACCCACTGCTGGATAAGAGTCATCACCTGTATGTTGATAACTTTTATACCAGCATCCCACTTTCCAAATCCCTCTCTGCCTGAGCAAACCACAGCTTGTGGTATTGTGCGCAGAAACCGAAGGCACCTTCCTATATTGCTTATTGGGCAGATGCTCCGAAAGGGCGAAAGCATAGCCCAATGTAGCGACTACATGCTAGTGGTCAAGGACAAGAGGGACATCCTTTTCTTGACCACAATACATAGTCCTTGCAACATTGCCACCGCTGTTCGAGGTATCTCTGGAATCCCCCAACCCCTGGGTCTAACAGTTTTTGTAATGCCAGTCATTTTTGGGCACCAAGGGACAGGCGCTAATAAAGTGCCCCTTCTTTCCGCAAAAAAAAGCAAAAGGAATTTCTCCTCATATGGGACGTCCCTCCAAGCTGCATGGGCTCGAGTGAGGCCTCAGGAGGCAATACAGGCATAGCAAGATCCTCGCAGAGAGTCTTGGTATTATGAGACCTCTGACAGAACCGGCAATCATTATGGATTACAAGCGACATGGCACACTCAAGGGAGGGAGGAGTTTCATACATGACCATTGCCTCCTTTACCTTCTCAGACACCTCCGTTAAAAACTGGTTCTTGGGAGCTGGGTCATTCCACTGAGTGTCAACGGACTAGTGCCGGAATTCAGCGCAGCAATACTCTGCTGGCCGATTCTCCTGGTGCAGTGAACGAATCGTAGACTCTGCTAAACACACCTTATCTGGATCGTCATGGATAAGAGCGAGCGCAGAGAAAATCCCATCCAATGACAAAAACACAGGTGACTCAGAAGGCCAGGAAAAAGCCCATGCTTTTACGTCTCCACTCAGAAGCGAGATACAATACCTCACTACCAGAGAAAAGGGGATGTATACGAAAAAAAAACAATTTGCATGCCTCCCTGAAGTTAACAAACTGGCTGCGCTCTTTTGACAATCTTTCTGAGAGTGGCACTTTGGGTTCAAGCACTCTGGCAACCAACACAGATTGCCATGGATTAGCAGACTGCACTTGTTGAACCACCCTATTTCATTCTGCCAACTATCATGGCCAAGTATAATGCCAAAGGGTGGGACACCAAAAACTGTATCACACAACTTGCACAGATTGAGATATAATACATGATAAAGAGGATATACAGAGCAGGAAATAACCAGACGACAAAAGGATTTCCACAGCACACCAAGCAGCATCCAATAAATCACCAGCAACAGGAACATAACAGCACATGGACTGGTTTAGCAAAAGCTAAGGGAGGACAGGCTCCGCCATCTTAAAAAGGCGGGGAATAACTGTGAAAGGTCTCCCACAGAATGTGATCTTAGAGGTACAGTGCTGGCCAAAAGTATTGGCACCCCTGCAATTCTGTCAGATAATACTCTGTTTCTTCTTGAAAATGATTGCAATCCAAAATTCTTTGGTATTATTATCTTCATTTAATTTGTCTTCAATGAAAAAAAAAATTGTCATAAAGCCAAATTGGATATAATTCCACAAACATAAAAAAGGGGGTGAAAAACAATATTGGCACGGTTTGAAAAATCATGTGATGCTTCTCTAATTTGTGTAATTAACAGCACTTGTAACTTAAGCTGGTGTCACACATAACGACGACGACAACGACGTCGCTGCTACGTCACCATTTTCTGTGACGTTGCAGCGACGTCCCGTCGCTGTCGCTGTGTGTGACATCCAGCAACGACCTGGCCCCTGCTGTGAGGTCGCCGGTCGTTGCTGAATGTCCAGCTTCATTTTTTGGTCGTCACTCTCCCGCTGTGACACACACATCGCTGTGTGTGACAGCGAGAGAGCGACGAAATGAAGCGATCAGGAGCCGGCACTGGCAGCTGCGGTAAGCTGTAACCAGCGTAAACATCGGGTAACCAAGGGAAGACCTTTCCCTGGTTACCCGATGTTTACGCTGGTTACCAGCCTCCGCTCTTGCTGCCAGTGCCGGCTCCTGCACTGTGACATGTGGCTGCAGTATGCATCGGGTAATTAACCCGATGTATACTGTAGCAAGGAGAGCAAGGAGCCAGCGCTAAGCAGTGCGCGCGGCTCCCTGCTCTCTGCACTGACATGTAGCTGCAGCACACATCGGGTTAATTAACCCGATGTGTGCTGCAGGAGAGCAAGGAGCCAGCGCTAAGCGCGGCTCCCTGCTCTCTGCACATGTAGCACAGCGACGTTATGATCGCTGCTTCTGCTGTGTTTGACAGCTAAGCAGCGATCATAACAGCGACTTACAAGGTCGCTGTTACGTCACCGAAAATGGTGACGTAACAGCGACGTCGTTGTCGCTGTCGTTTAGTGTGACACCAGCTTTACCTGTGGCACCTAACAGGTGTTGGCAATAACCAAATCACACTTGCAGCCAGTTGACATGGATTAAAGTTGACTCAACCTCTGTCCTGTGTCCTTGTGTGTACCACATTGAGCATGGAAAAAAGAATAAAGACCAAAGAACTGTCTGAGGACTTGAGAATCTAAATTGTGAGGAAGCATGAGCAATCTCAAGGCTACAAGTCCATCTCCAAAGACCTGAAAGTTCCTGTGTCTACGGTGCGCAGTGTCATCAAAAAGTTTAAAGCCCATGACACTGTGGCTAACCTCCCTAGATGTGGAAGGAAAAGAAAAATTGACGAGAGATTTCAACGCAAGATTGTGCGGATGGTGAATAAAGAACCTCGACTAACATCCAAATAAGTTCAAGCTGCTCTGCAGTCCGAGGGTACAACAGTGTCAACCCGTACTATTAGTCGGCGTCTGAATGAAAAGGGACTGTATGGTAGGATACCCAGGAAAACCCCACTTCTTACCCTGAGACATAAAAAAGCCAGGCTGGAGTTTGCCAAAACTTACCTGAGAAAGCCTAAAACGTTTTGGAAGAATGTTCTCTGGTCAGATGAGACGAAAGTGGAGACTTTTGGGAAAAGCCATCAACATAGAGTTTACAGGGAAAAAAAAAAAAAGGCATTCAAAGAAAACACGGTCCCTACAGTCAAACATAGCAGAGGTTCCCTGATGTTTTGGGGTTGCTTTGCTGCCTCTGGCACTGGACTGCTTGACCGTGTGCATTGCATTATGAAGTCTGAAAACTACCAACAAATTTTGTAGCATAATGTAGGGCCCAGTGTGAGAAAGCTGGATCTCCCTCAGAGGTCATGGGTCTTCCAGCAGGACAATAATGACCCAAAACACACTTCAAAAAGCAGTAGAAAATGGTTTGAGAGAAAGCACTGGAGACTACTAAAGTGGCCAGCAATGAGTCCAGACCTGAATCCCATAGAATACCTGTGGGTTAGATCTTAAAAATGGAAGTTTGGAGAAGGCACCCTTCAAATCTCAGGGACCTGGAGCAGTTTGCCAAAGAAGAATTTTCTAAAATTCCAGGAGAGCATTGTAAGAAACTCATTGATGGTTACCGGAAGCGGTTGTTCGCAGTTATTTTGGCTAAAGGTTGTGCAACCAAGTATTAGGCTAAGTGTGCCAATACTTTTCTCTGGCCCATTTTTGGAGTTTTATGTGAAATGATCAATGATTTGATTTTTGTTTCATTCTCTTTTGTGTTTTTTCATTGCAAGCAAAATAAATGAAGATAATAATACCAAAGAATTTGTGATTGCAATCATTTTCAAGAAGAAACTGAGTATTATCTGACAGAATTGCAGGGGTGCCAATACTTTTGGCCAGCACTAACTAGCAGAGATTAACTCCTTTAAGCTGAGCATACAGCTGGTCGACTATCTGTAGTCTACCTGTGCAATGCAGAAGTACCAGAGAAGGCATAATGTGGAGTGTCAGATTTTGCAGTATGAACAGCGTCAGATGTCACCATGACAAAGCAGGCAGATTTGGAGCCAAGCACCGTGTGACAGTATTGCGATAGTATAATTGAGGGTTGTAAATTTTGTAGAGTACATCAGGTTGGCATATGGGGCCCTCCACTTTTCCAAACATTAGGTCCTTGATCACTGCCTTCTGAATTGAAGAAATATGCCAGCCTGGCCTGCACATAGTGATAGCATGCAAACGTGATATACAGTACTATCTGTATGATGTGCATGTCCAGCTTTTTTTAACATCGCGTTCTTTATTTTACCCCAGGTCACAGTCTGATTTGGGGACCTGTATTGGTGTACTTTCTATAGTGGTGAGGATTCTGCCATTTCTGTGTATTGTGGACAGGATAAGCACAACCCTTATGTACTTATACTTGACCAGCATTAGGTTGTTGCTGCATTGGGCTCTGCTCTCATCTTATCTCATCAGCTGCCCAGTTAGCAACTAAGCGAGGCCTCGTAGTTTCTGCGCACCGTACCACATGCTGAGGTAGCTTTGGCAGAGAGGGACTTGAAGAGTGGGATGCTGGTGTAGAGTTATCTACATAGAGGTGGTAACCCTGATTCAGCAGTGGGTGCACCAATTCCCACACAGTTTTTCCACTCACTCCCAGGACAGAGGGCATTTAGGGGGTTCAATCCAGGTGTCCTTGGCAGGGCTGTGGAGTCGGTAAGCCAAACTTGTGACTCAGACTCCTCAATTTCCCTTGCACTGACTCCAAGACTCCGACTCCCATATATATTGCTTATATTTAAGAAAAATGTAGTACAATGTGAACATCAGACATTTAATCATTTTTATGATACAATAATCAAGATATTTAGATAGAACATAAAATATTTTTATTGGAATACAACTTTAGAACACAAAAAACTGCAATAAAATTGTAAATATGTAATACACTGTGAATATATATTACACATATATATAAACAAAAACATACTAAATAACATTTGTGCAGTCTATGAATTTGTTCTAAGAAATAGAATTGCTTCCATCAGATCCTCCTTCATAGATGACCTCAAATCTGACCTAATAATTTTAAGGCTAGAGAACAACCTCTCTACACTAACTTGGGTTGGAGGGAAAGCCGTAACCACATGGGCAACATCTCTAACAATTGCCGGGTATAAAGGAATTGCCTCATGCACAGTCAGTTTTGATGAACGGTTGAATTTTTGTGTTCCTTTGAGAGCACGTGAAAAATTTGCTGAAATATGGTCAATCTGCTTGCTATAGGAGACGGAGTGAAATCTTTTTCCTTGCGGCAACGCTTTTCCTGCTCCATTTCATCCAAATACTTGTCAAAGTTAAACTCCTCATCTGATGAGGATGAAGATATGGCAGCAGTAGCACTGTCAGGACCCAAGTCCTCTTGTGCCTGGCAGTCCTGTAGGCCACTCATCCTAACTGCTACCTCAGTCAGAGCTTCTTTTCCTTTAGTAAGCTGTTGATCATCAAGCAGTATACAATGACTTGGGTCCACATTAACAGCTGCCAGAAGAATTTTATTGTCTCGCTCCGTTTCATTGAAGCAGAAATGCTATCTGCGATTAAACCTCTTTGGGACAGGCAAAATAGCAAGTTCTTCCACTCCCTTATGAAAATGCCAGGAGTTAAATCCTCAGCTTGTAATTTTTTTACTCACGGTGAGTGGGTGATTGAGCAATTCCTTCAATTCAGCCACCTGTGTCCATTGACCTTCATTTAGGGTTACCAGAGGGTTTGCCATATCTATCAGAAACTGTTTTAGTTCAAACAATCGCTCAATCATTAAATAAGTGCTGCTCCACCGAGTGCCTTTATTGACAATTGCCCCTTTCCCAGCACGTCTCTTTAAGATGGAATCAATTTTAGGGGTTCTGGCGGCAATAACCAATTTCCTCGCTTTTCCAATCAGATTTCCAGCAAGTCCCTCTTGCAAACTATCTCTTATTGCCAGCTGCAGTGTGTGAACAACACAGCGCATGTGATGAATATGAAAGTGTTTTGAAGCAGCTTCAACAAGATCGTCTAATTCTAAAGTATCATTTTGTTGTTTTTCTGTTGTAATATCTGTTTGTTCCTCAGTTACATGAACAGCACTGTGGCCTTTCATCTCAAACATACTGAATCCTAAATTTTCTTCTAGCTGTTCATTAGTCTCATTCATCAGTTTAATTGTACTTATGTTTGAAGCATTGTCTGTTACAATAGCAAGAACCTGTTCTTTTTTGATTTCGTAATCTTGCAGAACTTTTTGCACTAAGGCCTGGAGAAACTGGCTGGTGTAATGAGCTTTAGTATTTTTTACTGCCAGCGACTTGGTAACAATTTCTTTGTTGTCACAAACATATCGAACATTGGTGGCAAAATAGTTCACTCTGTGATGTGTGCAGGCATCCATTTTAAGAAACATGAAGCATCTTTTGAGAGTCTTTTTAAGATCTTCCTTTTGTTTAAGGGCTTCTTCAATCACTAATTTTCTAATACTTTCTCTTTCCAGAGCAATACCAAGTTTGCGGGCCATTTCTCCTTTAAGAGCTGTAAAAGCTGGTCATGCAAATTATGTTAATGGTACACTGTCCTTCACAACAAGCTGTATGAGCTGTCTTTTAAACATATCTGCTATCATTGTTACAGTAACTTTGTCACTTACAAAATATCTTGTTAATGATGTTTGAGGTGCTCTTTCCTCCACCCTTGTCCGGCAGGAAATGCTGGGCACTGGTTTCTTGGTGCTGCTGTTACCTTTCTGAGTCACAGCTTTGAATACTTCTGGGTGGAAGCGTTGTAAATGTCTTTTTAGATTGGAAGCTCTTGTAGGAGCATTTTTATCACCGCCTGAGTATGCACTGATTTTGGCATGAAAGCATTTGTTTTCATCTGGGTCACTTGTCATGCATTGACACACAAAATATTTTTTATCTTGAGTCACTGTGAAATGCTCAAATACAGCTGACTTCATAGGGAGCATCTTAGACATTTTGTAATCATATAATTTAACTCATAATAATTTTGTCCTATAAAAAAAAAAAAAAAAAGTATATTATAATTCCAGCACGAACAGGGAACCATGTACAGTGGAGAATATAAGTATTTATTTGATACACTGACAATTTTGCAAGTTTTCCCACCTACAAAAAATGGAGAGGTCTGTAAGTGTACACTTCACCTGTGAGAGACAGAATCTAAAAAAATATCCAGAAAATCACATTGTATGATTCAAATAATTTGCATTTTACTGCATGAAAAAATACTTGCTTGATACAATAGAAAAACAGAACTTAATATTTGGTACATAAACCTTTGTTTGCAATTTTGTTTACAATTACAGAGGTCAGGCGTTTCCTGTAGATTCTGTTTCTCTCAGTTGAAGTGTACATAAGATAAAAATGTCAGACCTCTCCATTCTTTGTATACTGGCCAACGATGCAGCAGCGATACGGATCTGCAGAACGACCTAGCTAGTCATTGGGGACGTGTCAAAGCAGCTTTTTGAAAGGGAAGTCGCTAACGAAGTCGTTATAACTGTGCCAAACACACCGATGCATGCTGCACATTGGGAAATAAAGGACCAAAAAATGGTCCTGAAAGATTTGTAGCAATCAGCGAGCTCACAGCGGGGGCCAGGTCGCTGATGCGTTTCACACTGCAATGTCGCTGGGGAGGTCGCTATTACGTCACAAAACCGGTGACGTTACAGCGATGTCGTTAGCGATGTTGCAGTGTGTAAAGGGGCCTGTAGGTGGGAATCGACAGTGTATCAAATACTTATTTTCCCCACTGTATAACTTTAGATAGAAATAAAACAAACTTTGCATAAATCAATAGTACAGATGATGGGTATAAAGTTTGTAAAATATGTCGTTAAATAGCTTTACTTTGAATTTCCAATCTCAGGCTTTTCTAAAGCAGGCTTTACACGCTATGATTTCGCTACAGCGATCTCGTTAGGGTCACGGATTTTGTGACGCACATCCGGCTGCTGTAGCGATGTCGTAGCGTGTGACTCCTAGGAGCGATTTTAGATCGTTCCAAAAGGTCCAAAATCGCTCCTCGTTGACATGGGGCTCCACTGGCAGTTATCGCTGCTGTCGCAGGGGCGAAGTTGTTCCTCATTCCTGCGGCAGTGCACATCGCTACGTGTGACGCCGCAGGAACGAGGATCATCTCCTTACCTGCCTCCGGCCACAATGCGGAAGGAAGGAGGTGGGCGGGATGTTACGTCCCGCTCATCTCCGCCCCTCCGCTTTCATTGGGCGGCCGCTTAGTGACGTCACTGTGACGCCGAACGGACCGCCCCCTTAGAAAGGAGGCGGTACGCCGGTCACAGCGACGTCGCTATGCAGGTAAGTATGTGTGACGGGGGTGCCGGATTTTGTGTGCGACGGGCAGCGATATGCCCGTTTCGCACAAACGATGGGGGTGTGTCGCATGCTAGCAATATCGGGACGGATATCGCAGCATGTAAAGCCACCCTTAGGCACAGCTCACTAAATGTTTCACAACAGATTGCTTCAGTCTATGAAGAGAGGAGGAGGGAGTGAGCAAGTTTGTTGTGTATCATACTCCAGGAACAAAGAAACTGATAACAGAGCTAATAGCTTGATGTTTTGGCTTCTATACTTATACAAGTCCTCATCAATCCTGTTGCTGTATTTTCCCTGTATATTGTATGTATATTGTATAGAAGATATCCTTCCAAAAGTACATGAGCTCAAAGAAAAAACAAATAAGCATACAGAGAGAACATACAGTATACTGGACTATTGATTTATGCACGGTTTATTGAAAGTTTAAATATTCTTCAAGAAGTAATTACTTTAATCTTGTTATCCTGTTCACTCTAGCAATTCTGAGATGAGTGCAGGCCTTCCTTCTTTCTTACGCTTACTTTTTACCCTTGCCTGTAGAGGAGGAGCTTCACTGGTGCTCAAGTGCAGCACAGACTTATCTCAGTTAAGACAGAGCCTAGATCCTCAGGCTACATACATTCACACACAGCAATTTTTGCGGATCCGTTTTTTTGCAGTGAAATGCAGTGACTTTAGGCATCTCAGCAAAGTGAATGGGTTTCAAGATATGACATTCAGACACATCGTTTTGTGACGATCCATTTTTGGGCTCAAAAACGGATCCTCACAAAGAATGAGTGTGACGCCCTAGCACACCAGGTAGTCACACAGTCTAGGCCCCCGCACAACACCTTCCCACAAAGGGTCACACCAGCTGACCTGAAACCCTAGCCACCTCCCTTAGGGTAGGACAGACACACCAGTGGCCCGGACCAGGTGGATGAGAAACGCCCACCTAGGGGTCTAGAGAACCCGGGGCGGGAAAAGAAGTAGTTTTAAGTTCGAGTTTAAGCTGAATTGAGGTTCAAGTCTGAAGTGGAGAGGAGTGGAGAAGTGAGGAGTTGAAATTGAAGTTCATTGAGCAAAGGCGTCGGGGTTGGAGCCCCGGCGTGCTGGCTAGGTGGCAGACAGTGGACCGTGACTGCAGGAGACGGGAAGACGGCTGCCAGAGATAAGAGGTGGACCGGGATAGGTTGGAGCCCGCCGGTACCGACACCGGAGAACCGACCCGGAAACCGTGCACAAAGGGGGTACTTGGACCCTGAAAACTAGGACCGGAACCACCGGCCTAGCTAATTAACCAATTGAGGGCAGGATTATAGGTCCTGTCTCACCAAAAGTACCAAAAATCAAACAACAGCTCACCGCGGGGGATAGGGCATCCGCCAGGACCCGGTAGATCCCAAGAGCCAGCGTCAGCGGGCACGGCTCCCACCCATAGTTCTGGGAGTGGGCTTCCATGTTTCATACTGGAGAGCCCAAAGAGAACTCACAACAGTGCAGGGAGAAGTGATACAGACCACCAGCCCGGGCGTGGGACCTGAATACATCCGGCCGCGGCCACCATCACCTTGGTTTACCAGTGGACTCGTCTGAATTCTTTAATTGTGAGTAAGCTAACAATCCCCAGTCTGACCGGGCGTGCCGACCCCTACAATCATCACCCTTAGCACGGAGACATTGGGCCCTGGGGCATCCATCCCTACCCACGGAGGGGTTAACATCAAGCTGCTATCACATTGCCCCCGGGGTACCCCGCAATAGCAGCGGTGGTGCTACACTTCACCATACGCCGTGGGTGGCGTCACAGACAGTATACGGCAATTCCCGTATAAATACGTTCCCTTTATTTGAAGTGTCCTCACGACCCTCGGGGCCGGTGGAACCCCTCGATCCACACTGCGGATCCGGACCCGAGCAGCTCGGCTGCTGGCATGGGGGCGGCACACCTCAAAACTTGGCATCGCGAACAGGATTGTAACCCATCCACTTACCTGTGGAAGTGCGCCTTGTTCTGGACTGTCAGCGGTGCTCCGCTGCAATAATTTTTGAAAAGTCGCCATTTTGCCGCCATTTTTGGGCGCGAAAAACGACAACCCAGCGTCTTCTTCCCCAGGAAAGGGCGCGAAGTTGAAACCCCGTCCCCTGGGAACAAGGGCCGGAAGGAAGTGACCCTGAGCCCGAAAAATGAAACTGAGAGACACGAGAAAGGTCTGCTCCCAAAAAACCAGGGGGAGGGCGAGAATTGCAGCATGTAATCCGAGGAGATAAGAGGCAGAGGGACACCAGGACTCTGCCATCCTTTGGTTCCTGGAAACCATCTAGAGAGGATGTCTGCCCGGTCCGGCGACCTGAACATGGAGGAACCAGCTCCCGGGACTGCTGAATGGGTGGAAGCCCAGACTGCGAAGATGTGCCGCAGGATTCAGACCCAGGCCAACTATATGCTGGTGAGATGGACGGCCGAGATGAGGAATCTGGCTGCAGCCGTCCGGGCACGCGAAGAGATGGCGGCCTCGGAAGAGCGGGTAAACGACCCACGCCCCTATGTTCCATCGGAACCAGCCCACCAGGCTGAGGAGCTCGGTCCGCCCCCGTCCGCCACGTCGCCTCCCTCGCTGCCCGTATCTGCAGTTAGTGACCCAATCGGTCCGCTGCCCCAAGCCACGGCAGCGGAACCCATTCCATCTTCCCACGAGGACCCGGCAACGGAGCCCTCAGGCCATGCGCACACCACCGCGCCGGCACCCATACCAGCCCCGCGCCAGACCAGAGCCCAGAAGACGTCCCCTCTGGCCCCGAGCCCAGCTGCGCCAAAGATGACATCATCCCAGGTCCCGAAGATAGCGGCGCGCTTGATGACGTCGGCCCCGGCAATCCGCCCGGCCGCAACAGAGGCGACGCCCGACCGGAAGTCAGCACCAGCAGAGACGCCGACCGCTCCCCAGTACCAGGTTCCCACTGAGGCGCAGCCGGGATGCACCTGCAGAGCAGGCCGCGGATCCGCGGAGCCCTCCACTTCACGTGAGGCTGGTCGTAGCCGGCAGTGAGGGCGTCCGGATGATCCAAACCCCTGAGCAGGAGGAGGCGGAGCACGGAACCAGTGCCCCGTATTGGCAGCGGCAGCAGCTGAAGACAGAGATCACGGCCCAAGAGAAGCGGAAGGCAAAAGTGCTGAACCGACAGGTCACCTTACAGGTGCGGGGCCCTACTTATCTAGGACAGGTCCGGCATTTTAACCCCCAAAAGGGATGGGGTTTTATATACAAGCCGGGCCTGGAGGCCGAGATATTCGTCTCCCGAAGAGATGTGGCCCCACACCTACCTACTGGCCACCCGGATCGAGATCTGGAGCCCGGAGAGTTGATCTCATATACCCGACACTGCGGAGAGAGGGGGTGGTTCACCCTCGATGTGAAGAGATGGGTGAAAGGTGGGGATCAGTTGCACCTCCACCACTCTCCGCCATTTCCAAGCAAGGATGATGAGTATGAGGTAGTGTCGCGGGCGGGGAGGGCGCTGTGCTCACTACGCTCGGGTCCGGCGCTGCTGCTGCTGCTCGGTGGCTCGAGCGGTGGGCCGGATCCGGGGACTCGAGCGGCGCTCCTCGCCCGTGAGCGAAAGGGGGTAGTGTGGTTTGGGGGATTTGGTCCGTGACGCCACCCACGGTTTGTGGTGAGGTTGGGGCACCACCGCTGCTATTGACGAGGATCCCGGGAGCGATGGCAGGGAGCAGCTGGGATGTTTCTCTCCCCTCCGTGGGTAGGGGGGTTGGTGATCCCGGGGCCCGGTGAGGTGACGGGGAGGCAGCGGCGGGGAGGTGCAGGGTCGCTTGGACTGCGCAGCGCGGTGCCAGACGGCACGGTAGTACTCACTCAGCCACAAATGGATGCAAAGTCTCTGGTAAAATAAACGGCTGGATGGACGGGTCCCGCAGCCGGCTGCTGTGGTTTCTCCCGGACGGTTGGTGGTGGCTGCCTTTCCCTGCACCTTTTGTGTATCTTCGGTCCCGATGGCTTCCCACCGGTAACCCGATCCCCAGCTTGTATATGGGCCGGAGGAGCCCTTTTGCCCGCAGGCTCTGGCCCTGGGAACCCTAGCTGTGGCGGTAGCTGTATTTCCCTTGTGCTAGTTGGACGGTTGCCTTCAAATCGGGTCTTGGCTGTTTGGAAACCCCTGGTGTTCCGGTCACTAACGGATTTGACCTGTTTAATGGCGACTCCAAGCCTGGTCGGGGTCCGCAGGCCCTGCCGGTTTGTGCTGGCTTCACTTCGCTCCCTGGTTCGGTACCGGCGGGCCACCGCCCGTCCCCGGTCCTATGGTTCCGCGTTGATCTGCCTCTCCTGCAGACGGCCACCACCGTCTGCCAACCTTGCTCTTGGTGCCCGGGCCACGTACCCGGACACGGTCAGATTGCTCCTCTACTACCACTTTACTCCTCACTCTTTCCCTTCCCTAACTGTTCTGACTTCCATTCCCGCCTCCAGGACTGTGAACTCCTCAGTGGGTGGGGCCAACAGCCTGGCTCCACCCCACCTGGTGTGGACATCAGCCCCTGGAGGGAGGCAACAAGGATTTTGTGTCTGACTGATGTGCCTATCTCGGGGTGGGGCTGTTGTGTTGTAGTCCCTGTGACGACCTGGCTAGTCCAGGGCGCCACAGTAGCGGTTCCCGGCTATTTCAGTTAACCCCGTTGTAATTTTACAGTTTTAATGGACCACGGTAGAGAAATGGCAGGCCAACCCAAAAACTTTTGAGCCTTGTAAATACCCCATCCACCTTCTAGTTGTTTGCCACAGTCTCTGGAGAGGCCGATTGGAGGAAGGGCCTGCGGTGGAGGAGGCCGAGGCCCAGTCACCACTGCAACTGGTGGCTAACCTCCAGGCCAGGGGTCCCCAGACTAGGGGCCCGTGATAAGGACTGTCAGGTAAGGAACTTTTTACCCGGCCCGTATGGACGTCACCCGGACTCGTTCCTGGACTTGGGAAAGGGGTGCGCACCAGTGCTTAGCGGTGGCACCAGGGAACAGGTTGTTTGGGGTGGGTGCAATGAGAAGGTGGCCCGTTCGATTTTGCAACGTTCAAGATGTGCCTCCCATAAAGGGAAGAAAAATGTTCATTTGTTTACGTTACCCCCTTTTTTCTATTTTACAGTTCCTGTTTTTTTTTAAATCAGATAAATATTGCATTTTAAAACTTTCATAAACATACCAACAAATTGTGAGGGTAGTCCTCACACATAGGACCAGGCCAGAATCTTTTGTTTGAACTTAAGTAAAAGGGGGGTGAGATTAAGACGTTCATACTCAGCCAGTTTATTGGATATCATAATTCCCAGATATTTAAACTCTGACACCACCTGAACCGGAGCACAAGTCACCACTACATTGGAAGGCGTTTCATCTAGTGGCATCAAAACAGATTTGTCCCGATTTATCGTGAGCCCTGATATCCTTCCAAAGTTAGATACGACCCTCATTACCGCCTCCAAGGAACTCCCTGCATCTGCCAGAAACAATAATAAATCGTCCGCATATAAGGCCACTTTCTCCTCCACACTCCCATATCGTTAACCCACTACACCAGGATCCCGCCGCATCACCGCCGCCAGTGGTTCGATAGCAAACAACAGGGGGGGACAGTGGGCACCCCTGCCTTGTGCCTCTATAGAGAGAATCTATCTGACATGCTGCCTTTTGCCCTAATTCTTGCCGTAGGAGCAGAGTACAACAGCTGCACCCACCTAATATACACTTCCCCAAACCCCATTGATCGCATCGTAGCCCATAGGTACCCCCACTCTACGCTGTCAAAAGCTTTGGCCGCGTCTAGGGAGAGAATGACCCGCCTCCCCTTATTTTCCACCGGTATCTGCATATTCAGGTACAGTGTCCCAAGGTTAGTTGCCATGGATTTGTTGGGCATAAACCCTGCTTGATCTGGGTGTATTAGGGATGTAATGACTTTGGTGAGCCTATTGCAAGCATCTTAGCTAGGAGCTTTACATCTACCGTCAATAGTGAAATCTGTCTGTAAGAGTCTGGCAAACCCGGGTCTTTGCCTTCTTTAGGGAGTACCACAATTATTGCCTCCTGCATAGACGGCATAAGCTCTCCTCTTTTCAGACATGAATTATATACCTTAAGCAGCACCGGCAGTAAAACCTCCCTATGTTGTTTAAATACTTCAGCCGGAAACCCATCTACCCCCGGCGCCTTATCATTCGCCATATCACTCAGAGCTAGCTCTAACTCCTCTAAGTCAAATGGCTTGTCTAGTAACTCTCTAGATTCCCTTGAGAGGACTGGCACCTGAGCTGTGCCTAGAAATTCATCCACCTCCCCCGCCTCCGGGTGCACCTTGACTGAGTATAGATCAGAGTAGAATGTTTCTAGTACTTTTAGGATCCCTGAGGTGTCCGTGACAACTGCCCCATCTACTGACTGTAACCATGCAATATATGTCGATTCCCTCTGTGCCGCAGCTATCACTGAGAATGGAGAACGGGCGGGTCACCTATTATCAAAGGACTGCATGGTTTGGAACATTTTCTTTCTCTCCGCTGCCTGTATGGTCAATCTATTAACCATCTTTTGAGCTGCCTTCATCCTAGCTTTTGCCGCTGGCGCGGGGTCTGATATTAGAGCATCTTCCGCCTCCCCCAATTCCTGAAACGCAAGCTGATTCTGCCTTCTTGCCTCCGACTTTACCTTAGATATACCCCTTATATACAATCCCCTCAAGTACGCCTTCATTGCCTCCCAAACCATTCCAATAGATGCTGATCCTTCATTGAACCTAAGGTATTCCCTTAAACTATCACTAATACCCCCCCCCCCCCTTCTTCCACTAATTGTAACCAATAGGGATTTAATTTCCATAAGGGTCTATTTTGGTTTTGTTGTTCCCCCAGGTCTATTTCTACACACAGGGGCGAATGATCTGATACCGTCCTGGGGAAGTATTTAGTACCCACTACCAAACCTTGCATTGCTTCATTGCCCAAGGCCAGATCAATGCGCGACAGGGATGAGAACGTAGCCGAATAACAGGAGTATTGATACACTTCCGGATGCCGAGTCCTCCACAGGTCAATCAGCGCCATTTCTTTAAGTAAATTGCCGAATGGTGTACAGTTACCCCCCAGTTTTCGTACCTCATGTCTCACTTTGTCCCAATGTGAATTCGGAATATTATTAAAATCTCCCATTATCATAAAGGGAACCCCCTTTAGTCTGCCAATAAATTTATCAGACTGTGAAGTAGTTTGCTGCAATATCGCGGAGGTATGTATAGGGATATAATTACTACGGCTCTTGTCCCCAGCCTACAGGAAAGATATACATACTGCCCATCTTTATCCATGATGACCTTTAGAAATTCAAACCGTGCGCCTGAGCGGACTAGTATACTGGCCCCTCTGGAGTATGCAGAATATGTAGAATGATACCCCACCCTGAACCACCTTCTATCCAGTAGATGCAGCTTCTCCGGTATCATGTGTGTTTCCTGCAAGCAAATTAGGTTAGGTTTTTCTGTGCGTAAAAATTGAAATACTGCTTGTCTTTTGATGCTAGAGGCTAAGCCCCTAACATTCCAACTAATTAGCTTAATGCGTCCCGCCATATGATTAATTGACAAATTCTCGTTCTCCCAGAGCTCCTTAATAGGCCAAATGAGACTGTCGACCGGCCCACCCTCCCCCTAACCCCCCAATATAAACACCCCCCACAACAATAATCATAGTAACACATCGTTGCCACCAGTCCCCTTTGTATCAGGGACGGAGGGCATATGTTTGCCTTTGCAAGTCTGCCAGATACCGCGTCCATCTTTTGTAGCGTTTCCTCTTTTACGACGGACAGGGCCCTATCAACCATCAATAACACCAGAACCAGGACCTCCAGAAGGAGGGGCGGACCCCGCCTGTTTGTCGTGCACGATATCCGGCTGTCCATCTGATCAGTATTGCAGTCCTGCCATATTCTCGCAATGCCCCCTTTTTTTTTTAATATTAAGGGGGAAGAACAAAAGCAAGTTACGGGAAAGAAGAAGGGAAAAAAGGGAGAAAGAAAGGGGGGGGGAAGTGGGCAAAACAAAGAAGAGAAAGAGAAAAGTAGTATAAGAAGAAGACAGAGGGTGGAATAAGAGGAGCGAGAGGGGAGAAAGAAAAACAAAAAAAAGAGGGGGGGGGAGAAAAAAAATTCAATATTTATGCATTGTGAGTACAGTATGAGTTGGAAAGTCCCTTTCCATAGCCAGGATTCCATTTCCTCCCATCCTCAGTGGTGTTTTCAGACCCCTTTCCTCTAGAGTCCATTAAATGTAGATTTAAATTTAGATTGCCAAGGTAAACAAAAAAAAAAAAAAAAAATGTTTTTTAAAATTTTCAAACAGGAACTCCTCCCCGGCAACCATAGCATAGTATTTTTCCTCTACACCACTGCATGCGATGAGAGGTAGGGTGTCCCCAAAAGTCAGTCTCCAGCTTCCCCTTCACGACCCTCCCGCCGCAAGCGTTGTTCATTGCTATCCAGCCATCTTAGCGCTTCCTTAGTATCCAGGAAAAAGTGCACTATTCCTCCAGCTACCACTCTGAGTTTCGCCCAGTACATCATGGAGTATACCAGATTCAGTTGTCTCAGCCTTCTCTTGATGTCAATGAACTTGGCTCTTTGCTTTTGCACTTCTATGGAGTAATCTGGAAAAGTGGATATCTTGGAGCCATTGATGATCAGGTCCGGGTGTCCTCTGGCATGCTTCAGGATATTATCCCGGTCTCTGTAGTGCAGTATTTTGGCCAGGACAGGTCGCGGTGGGTGTCCAGGAGGCAGGGGGCGGGTGGAAACCCTATGGGCTCATTCCACCGCATATAGAGGGGTGAGATGCTCAGATCCAATTTTACTTTTCAGCCATTCCTCAAAAAATTCAGTTGGGGATGTACCTTCCACTTTCTCTGGAATGCCAATTATTCTCAGGTTGTTACGCCTTGATCTATTTTCAAGGTCATCCGTTTTTGCTAGGAGTGCTGCTATTTGCTGTGCTGCACGCTGCCCGTCTCTGTCAGATCCTGCCATGTGGTCCTCCGTGATACTGAGTCTTTGCTCAACTTCTCCTGTTCTCTCTTTCACTTCATGAAGCTTGTGCCGCATGGATGCCATGTCTTCTCTCAGGCTCCCCAGCTGCAGGGTCACCTCAGTAATAGATGCTCTGCAGAGCATTACTGCTGTGAGGATGTCTCTCAGTGTGGGCTCTTCAGGGATATTCTGTGTGCCTGCCAGCTCTCCTAGCTGTGCTGCCTGAGATCTGGGATTTGTCTCTGCCATGCAGGCCTGAGCTCCCTCGCTGCTCTCACCCCTCCCCCCTCCTTCACTCAGCACCATGCTGTCTGCAAGTCCCATATTCATCTGCAGCTCACCTCTCACTGTCTCTCTGTGATGGGCACCGCTCTCCTGCCTGGCAAAACGCTCCAGCCTTGTTGCAGCCTGTCTTCTGGTCTCCTCAGCGTCTGCACCATTATCTTTTCTCTTCTCCATGCTGCCCACGGCACCATCTTGATTCTGCTCCTCCACTTCTCCCACCTGCTTTTTCGGCCCCCTCCTTGTCATATCTGTGCCAGTAAGCAATGCAATCAGGTCAGGGGGGGGACAGAGGGTCGTCCAGCTGCAGCCTGTGACTTCTGAGAGTGTTTTTTTGGTTTTCTCCCCTAGTGATTTTCTAGATGCTTGGCAGGAGCTACAGGATCTGCTTCCACTCACATACTGAGCTAGGCCACGACCTCTTACAGTTCCTGTTTAATAAACAGTGGTGGTCGGACAGCCCGCGGACGGTCTTTATTCAACCAAGGGGGAATGTGACACCCTGGCACACCAGGTAGTCACACAGTCTAGGCCCCCGCACAACACCTTCCCACAAAGGGTTACACCAGCTGACCTGAAACCCTAGCCACCCCCCTTAGGGTAGGACAGACACACCAGTGTCCCGAACCAGGCGGATGAGAAACGCCCACCTAGGGGTCTAGAGAACCCGGGGCGGGAAAAGAAGTAGTTTTAAGTTCGAGTTTAAGCTGAGTTGAGGTTCAAGTCTGAAGTGGAGAAGAGTGGAGTAGTGAGGAGTTGAAGTTCAGTGAGCAAAGGCATCGGGGTTGGAGCCCCGGCGTGCTGGCTAGGTGGCAGACGGTGGTCTGTGTCTGCAGGAGACGGGAAGACGGCTGCCGTAGATCCGAGGTGGACCGGGATAGGGTTGGAGCCCGCCGATACTGACACCAGAGAACCGACCCGGAAACCGTGCACAAAGGGGGTACTTGGACCCTGAAACCAGAACCGGAACAGACGGCCTAACTAATTAACCAATTGAGGGCAGGATTATAGGTCCTGTCCCACCAAAAGTCCCAAAAAGCAGACAACAGCTCACCGCGGGGTATAGGGCATACGCTAGGGCCCGGTAGATCCCAAGAGCCAGTGTCAGCGGGCACGGCTCCCACCCATAGTTCTGGGAGCGGGCTTCCGTGTTTCATACCGGAAAGCCCAAAGAGAACTCACAACAGTGCAGGGAGAAGTGATACAGACAGCCAGCCCAGGCGTGGGACCTGAATGCACCCGGCAGCGGCGGCCGGCCACCGTCACCTTGGTTTACCAGTGGACTCGTCTGAATTCTTTAATTGTGACTAAGCTAACAACCCCCGGTCTGACCGGGCGCGCCGGCCCCTGCAATCATCACCCTTAGCACAGAGACATTGGGCCCCGGGGCATCCATCCCTACCCACGGAGGGGTTAACATCAAGCTGCCATCACATCGCACCCGGGGTACCCAACAGCAGCAGTGGTGGTGCTACACATCACCATACACCGTGGGTGGTGTCACAGACAGTATACGGCAAATCCCGTACAAATACGTCCCCTTTATTTGAAGTGTCTGTGCAACCCCCTGGGCTGGTGGAACATCTCAAGCCACACTGAGCATGTCATTTTGTGTGGTGTTTTTCTAATCTTCTGCTATTGAAAACATTATCTATGAGCTCAAAAACCTTTCAAGTGATGCGGTTTTTTAAAAAGCTGATCTGCTTTTGCAGCTAAAAAACGTACTCTCAAAAAATGCAGCAAAAACGCTGTGTGCGAATGTGACGCCGCAGGAACGAGGAACTTCTCCTTACCTGCCACATGCCAGCAATGAGGAAGGAAGGAGGTGGGCGGGATGTTCGTCCCGCTCATCTCCGCCCCTCCGCTTTGATTGGCCAGCCGCTTAGTGACGTCGCGGTGACGTCGCTGTGATGCCGAACGTCCCTCCCCATTGAGGGAGGGATTGTTCGGCAGTCACAGCGACGACGACCAGGTAAGTGCGTGTGACGCTGCCGTAGCGATCACCATATATCGGCATAACGATAGGGGCGGGTGCTATCACGCTCGCCATCGCTAGCATCGGCTAGCGATGTCGCAGCGTGTAAAGCCCGCTTTAGATCAGGAATAGAACAGCCATTTATAGGACATTCGATAACTTTCCCAAATTCCGATGAAAAAATATTCAGCACATTCTGCATTGAACTACTGTCCTCAATTTATTATATATTTTAGGAGTCGGAGTCGGTCCATTTTATACCGACTCTGACTCCACCAAAATGAACTCCGACTCTACAGCCCTGGAAGATACTATCACAGTTTGTTTATTTTGATTCCTTTCTTTTTAACCCTTACTGGGTAGGTATTGCTGGAATTTAAAGGGAACCTGTCAGCAGAAACTTTGCACTAAACCTAAAAGATTCCCCTATTGCAGCTCCTGGGCTGCATTGTAGCATGGTTCCTATTGTTATTGTGCCCCCTTTTAGACCAAAATAAATACATTATAAAGTGGTACCTTTTCCTATTGTTAATCGTACACGGGGGCGGGCTGTCTGCTGTCTGTTATCCTGCCTCCTGCTGCTTTACGCCGTCCCCCATCGCTCAATTTCATACTTGGACGCCGCCCAGTGCGCCCGAGGTCTCACGCATGTGCTGTGCCACTCTAGCGGGACTGTGCACTGTGCACAGTGTGACCGCTGGTGATGTTTTGCGCGGGCGTGAGATTATGGGCGGCGCTGTGATTTTCATCAGCAAGTACCCGCCCATAATCTCGTGCCCGTGCTTTCCCCTCTGACTCGACCGTTCTGCGCAAGCGCTGGCCAGATGACCCCATGTCACCTCTTTCCCATCTTGGTAAGAGGTGACGTGGATTCATCTGGCCAGCGCTTGCGCAGAACGGTGGACGCAGAGGGGAAAGCGCGGGCACAAGATTATGGGCGGGTACTTGCTAATGAAAATCAGAGCGCCGCCCATAATCTCACGCCTGCGCAACACGTCACCAGCGGTCACACTGTGCAGTCCCGCCAGAGTGGCACGGTGCATGCGCGAGACTTCAGGCGCACTAGGCGGCGTCCTGAAGTATGAAATTGAGCGGGGGACGGCGTAAAGCAGCAGGAAGCAGGATAACGAACACCAGACAGCCCGCCCCAGTGTACGATGAACAAGATTTGCATAGGAAAAGGTACCACTTTATAAAGTATTTATTTTGGTCTAAAAGGGGGCACAATAACAATAGGAACTATGCTAGAATGCAGCCCAGGAGCAGCAGAAGGGGAATCTTTTAGGTTTTGTGCAAAATTTCTGCTGACAGGTTCCCTTTAATCCTTCCCTTGAAGTGTTTTAGAGACTCATCAGCTGTCCCTTTGGAGGATATAGACCTCAGTAAATTTTTCTGAAGTGTTCAATGACCTGCCTAATTTTAAATAATCAAAGATGGAGTCATTTTGCTGTGGAAACCGCATTATCATTATAATACAGTACAATACGGTACAAAGATATATTTTACTTGCATTATAATACAAAAATTTAAGCATAGCCTCAAAGCTTGTCTGGGTTATAGCTATGCAAAAAAATTGAAGTGATATATAGAAGTGCTGATATTTTATATTGGCAAAGTACTGGCTTCTGAAGTATTCCCATGTAAAGCACAAGGCCCCAAAATTTCATAATTTCTACCACATTTAACGGGGTCCAATTAGCAATTGATGAAGTGGGGCTTTGGGAAAAAAATTAATGGGTGTTTTCATTTGTTTGGGCCATCATGAGATTTATGAAATCCTCTTAGAAAAAGATTACCCCTTCGTGACCCTGGACATAAATGGTACTTAACCCCTTCATGACCTTTGACGGATCTACCCGTCATGGATTGTATGAGGTTAAGCTCTGCCCCTGCCGCGGGCAGGTTGCGGCGATCGGCGCACATATCAGCTGTTTTCAACAGCTGACAAGTGTGCCTGCATGTTACGAGTGGAATCGCATTCCACCCGTAACATTAACCCCTTACATCTCGCTGCCAAAGTCTGGCAGCGAGATATATATACGCGCGGTCAGGATTTTCACTTACCGCCGCCCCCACCGGAAATCACGTGACTTCCGGTGGTTGCCATGGTAGCTCAGGGTTATGTGATGACGCCTGCAGCTATGACGAGTCCCTTTCGTTTTCACTCGGCCCGGAGCCGAATGAATCAGGAAGTGACCGTATCTGCTGTTTACAGCTGTATAGCTGTGATCAGCAGATAGGGCAGAGCGATCGGATTGCTGATCGCTATAGCCCCCTAGGGAGACTAGTAAATTAAAAAAAAAAAAAAGTTTTAAAAAATAATAAAAAAAAAAACCTAAAAGTTCAAATCACCCCCCTTTCACCCCATTGAAAATGAAAAGGTTAAAAAATAAATAAATACACATTTGGTATTGCCGCGTTCAGAAATGCCCGATCAAAATATAAAATCAATTAATCTGATTGGTAAACGGCGTAGTGGCAAAAAAATTCCAAACCCCAAAATTACGTTTTACGCAAAATGCAATAACAGGCGATCAAAACGTAGCATCTGCGCAAAAATGGTACCGTTAGAAACGTCCGCTCGAGACGCAAAAAATAAGGCGTCACTCAGCCATAGATCCCAAAAAATGAGAACGCTATGGGTTTCGGAACATGGCGCAAAACGTACGCCACTTTTATTGGACAAACTTGTGAATTTTTTTAACCCCTTAGATACAAGTAAACCTATACATGTTTTGTGTCTACAAACTCACACCGACCTCAGGCATCATACGCACACATCAGTTTTACCATATAGTGAACATGGTGAATAAAACATCCCAAAAACTATTGTGCCATCACACTTTTTTTGCAGTTTTTCCACACTTGGAATTTTTTTGCTGTTTTCCAGTACACCATATGGTAAAACTTATGGTTTCATTTAAAAGTACAACTCGTCCCGCAAAAAACAAGCCCTCATATGGCAAGATTGACGGAAAAATAAAAAAAGTTACGGCTCTCGAAAGAAGGGGAGCAAAAAACAAAAACGCAAAAACGGAAAGTGCCCGGGGGCTGAAGGGGTTAATATTTGGCGGGGACGTCTTGACCTTGGACATAACGGTTTGTCCTGGTGCAGGAACTGTGCTGATGTGATATCTGCTGGGATCTTGGCTTACGTGACAGCCGAGCTCCAACTCTCAAATCCAAGGATGGTTCCTGCACCATCCCTGGCTGTTTAACCCCCTAAATGCTGTACTAGATATCGATCGCAGCATTTAGGGGGCGGTGTTCCCTCTCTCGCCCAACCGATGCCCCCGCGACGTCATCATGAAGGCTTGATCGTTGCTTTGGTGATCCGAGGTCATCATGATGAGCTCCGGATCACTCAGCTATAGGAAGGCATTGTAGATTATTCTGGGATCATGGTTTAAAAGGCTTCCTGTCAGTGCAGCATTGACAGATATAATGTATTGTAATGCTGGTGCATTGCAATACATTATATCAGCAATCAGGGCGATAAAAGTTAATAAGTTCCATATAGGGACTATGTAAAAAAAAGTTTAAAAAAAAAAATTTAAAATATTTTTTAACAAATCAGAAAATATAGAACAAAAAATAAAATTCCACCAATAAACATGTAATATTTATGTTAAAAAAAAAGCACACATAATTGATATTGCCACATCCGTAACAACCCAATCTATAAAACTGTCACATTAGTTAACGCATTCTGTGAACACGGTAAAAAAAAAAAGTTAAACAACATAGGAAAAACTGTCTTTTTATCATAAAGCTGACAAAAAAGTGAAATAAATTGCGATATAAAACGCACATTTAAATAAAAATCCTATCGCTAAAAACATCATCTTCTCTTGCAATAAACAATCAGCCATACTGCTTCATCAGCAAAAATAATAAAGCTGCAGCAATGCAAAATTTTTTTAATAAAAATGTTTATGATGTTAAAGCGGCAACATATAAAAAACAATATAAATGTGGTACTGCTGTAATCATACTGAATTTAATAATAAAGTTGCGGTATCATTTATACTGCAAGATGAACCACAGAAAAAAATAGTAATAAAACCAATTTTTCAACTGCTGTTGATTTGTTTATTCTGCCTCCCAAAGGCTCAGCTCACATTAATTCTGCATTTTATGCTGAGCGCTTACATCGGGGTTTGTGTAAAACCTAGAAAAATATGATTCAGATAAAATTTCCAACAGAAAATTAAATGTAATGAGGCAGAAGGAGTCACTTTCAGCTCCTGTCTGGCCTGTGGTGCGTCAGTGTCCATCTTTTTAGATGTGCACAAAAGTGGAGTCGACAACAGTTTTGAACAGACGAACATCTCTGAACAGAGGCCAAACGGAGCCTGGAGTAACTTTGCCTTATGAGTGAGTGGATCCATCAGAGATTTCACCTAAATCATGTTTTTCGGAGATGTAAATAAAAACCCTGATGTAAAAGCTCAGCATAGAACACAGAATAAATGTGAACTGAGCAAAAATGTTCTGTACCTCAAATTGTCACCAAGTAGCACTCAACCCAGAAATAATAAGTCTCACTCACATCCGTCACCTGTTAACGGAAGGTTCTGAAAAAGCGCTATGACTCCCCCCAAAAAAGAAAATTAGCAAATTCTGCGCCCCCAAATCCTAATGCCCCTACCCACTCTGAGCACCACAATGTGCCAAAGCCACAGTTAATGTCCACATGCCACATGTACAGCATTGTAGTGACGAAAGTCTGCTTAATTTACGGAGAGCACAATTTTCAGGAACTACAATGTATTGAGCATTACATGTGCTATTTCCAGAGAACAAAATGTCACTACACTCCTAGTCCCAAATGGGTGTACTTTCCAAAATGTGGTCATTTGATGTGGTTTCTGCTGTTCTGACACTTAGGGGCTTTGCAAATGGAGTCCGTAAACTATTCTAGGATAATCTTTGCTCCAAAAGTCAAATTGCGGTCCTTTCCTCCTGAGCCCTGCCTTGTGGCAAAATAAAACTGTACAGTCACATGTGGGTATTGGTGTACTCAGTTGAAATTGCACAACAATTCTACAGTGCATTTTCTCTTGTTACCCTTGTGAAAATGAAAGATTTGGGGTTAAAGCAACATTTTGTGTTAAAAATTTATTTTATCACTTTCAAAGCTCAACATAAAATTCTGTGAAGCACTTTTGGGTCTAAGGCGGGCTTTGCACGTTGCGACATCGCAAGCCGATGCTGCGATGTCGCACGCGATAGTCCCCGCCCCCGTCGCAGGTACGATATCTTGTGATAGCTGGCGTAGCGAAAATTATCGCTACGCCAGTTTCACATGCACTTACCTGCCCTGCGACCGTCGCTCTGGCCGGCGACCCGCCTCCTTCCTAAGGGGGCGGGTCGTGCGGAGTCATAGCGACGTCACACGGCAGGCGGCCAATAGCGGCGTAGATGAGCAAGATGTAAACATCCCGCCCACCTTCTTCCTTCCGTAGAGCCGCCGGCGGCAGGTAAGGTGAAGTTCCTCGCTCATGCGGCGCAACACAGCGATGTGTGCTGCCACAGGAACGAGGAACAGCATCGTACCATCACTGCAGCAAAATTATGGAAAAGTCGGAGCTTGCAACGATGATACGATAACGACGCTTTTGCGCTCGTTTATCGTATCATCTAGAATTTACACACAACGATGTCGAAAGTGACGCTGAATGTGCGTCACTTTCGATTTGACCCCACCGACATCGCACGTGCGATGTTGCAACGTGCAAAGCCGCCCTAAGGCAGGGGTCTCAAACTCAGCTGGGGAAATATCCGCACATAGAAAAAAAAATTGAGAGGGGCCGCATTCCGTGCAGGACAAAGTGACATTTTTATTGATTCCATGTTTTTCTATACGCCGTTGGATCACTATTGTGAACATTTTTTGCTTGATTATAACAAACCTGCACTTTTTTGTTAAGTATATACCGTATTTTTCGGACTATAAGACGTACCGGACCATAAGACGCACCCTGGTTTTAGAGAAGGAAAATAGGAAAATAAAACTTTAAGCAAAAAATGTGATCATGACACACTGTTATGGGGCGAGGATCTGCTGCTGACACTATTATGGGGGTAATGTCCCCAAATTCTCTACCAAATTCTCCGCATGCACCATCACCGCACACCCCTGCACTACCGCACGCATCATCACCGCACACCCCTGCACTACCGCACGCATCATCACAGCACATACACCGGCACTACCTCAGTGACGACCCCGCTGACAGCGCAACTCCCTTCAGTTGCTGTGTGGAGCTCCCAGGAGCGGCGGTGTTCTACTGCCGCTCCTGTCAGCTTCATGTAGCAGAGCTGAAAGCGTTGCGGGACCTCTGTGAATTATGTCGGACCTGGAGGGGTATTTGGGGATTTTAATAAAGTGGTGAAAGAGGGTGGTTTTTTTTGTCTTTTATTCCAACTAAAGTATTTTATTGGGTGTATGTGTTTATTTACTTTCACTTACAGGTTAATCATTGGGGTGTCTCAGACGCCTGCCATGATTAACCCCTTATTACCCCAATTGCCACCGCACCAGGGCAATTCGGGATAAGCCGGGACTGTCGCATCTAATGGATGCGGCAATTCCGGGCGGCTGCTTGCTGATATTTTTAGGGTGGTGGGCCCCCCATAACGTGGGGCTCCCCATCCTGAGAATACCAGCCTTCAGCCATATGAGTTTATCTTGGCTGATATCAAAATTGGGGGGGACCGCACGCCGTTTTTTTTTTAATTTATTTTTTTTTAATGCAAGAAATAGACCCACCCACTGGCGGCTGTGATTGGTTGCAGTGAGACAGCTGTCACTCATCGTGGGGGTGTGTCTGACTGCAACCAATCATAGGCGCCGGTGGGCGGGGAAAGCAGTGAATACGAGATTGAATAATGGGCGGCCGGCATTTTCAAAATCAGGAGAAGCCGCCAACAGTGTGACAGCCATGCAGCGCCGCGTCGGTGATCGGTAAGGCTGCTTTCACACTACGTCTTTTTAACATGCGTCCTGAACGTTTTTTTAACGCAAAAACGGATCCAGTGCAAATGCGTTTTCATTTCAATGCATTTGCAATGGACTCGCGTTAACATGCGTTCACCTGCGTTTGCGTGCGTTATAGTGAGGATCCAGCGACTTGCAGTTTTTTAACATCTTTCAAAAACGCTACATGTAGCGTTTTTGAGCTGCGTCCAAATACTGCAAATCGCTGGATCCTGACTAAACAGCATGCAAACGCATGTGAACGCTGGCATGCTGATAGGCAGGATCCTGCTTGCTCTACTGAGCATGCCCAGAACCAGTCTCGCGTGATCAGTCCCTCTCTCTCCTACCTCTCTGTCTCTCCCCCTCCCTCTCCTCCACCTGAGAGCTGCGGACACTCGTAACCAAGGTAAATATCGGGTAACCACTTATCTTAGTTACCCGATGTTTACGTTGGTTACGTGTGCAGGGAGCCCGGCTCCTAGCAGCTGCAGACGCTCGTAATCAAAGTAAATATCGGGTATCCAAGCAAGTATACCCGATGTTTACCTTGGTTACGAACCTCCGCAGTTGTAAGAAGCCGGCTCCCAGTCTGGCACGTTTAGTTCCCATCACTCCCGATCACATGACTCCAATGCCCGCCCCTAAACATCCAGTGACAGGATCCTGCAAAGTAACACATGCGTTTGCATGTGTTTTTTGCTGTAAAAGCAGGATCCGCTTTTGCAGCAAAAAAACGTTCAGGACGCATGTTAAAAAGACGTAGTGTGAAAGCAGCCTAAGTGGGTGAGAGTGAGTGAATGAGTCAGTGAGTGTGAGAGAGAGAGGCTGGGGCCACACGGGGCACTACTGCGATGCTCGCATGACACTCGGCTCGTGCTGGCAGCACAGCAGGAGCCGAGTGTCATGCTAGTGTCCCTGCATCTGAGTGCGGTCCGACTGTGCGAGCGGACCACAGCTGCGGGAGGGAGGGATTTATTTATCCCCCTCTCTCCTCCGTAGCCGGCTATTGCAAGTCTCGCTCTGCACACGCGGTACACCGGAGTACTGCGAGTGCAGTGCGATTTTTCTCTCGCCCCATTCACTTGAATGGGTGCGAGAGAAAGAGTCTCGCATTACAATCACAGCATGCTGCGATTGTTTTCTCGGTCCGATTAGGGCTGAGAAAATAATCGCTCGTGTGCAGACACACAGGCTAGAATTGGTGCGAGTGGAATGCGATGTTTTATCGCACTCTACTCGCACCGATTTTCTTAGGCAAGAGAGAGATATTTTCTGACAAGCAATGAATTTATCTCACTTCTGGGTATGCTCAGAAGTAAAAACTGAATCCGGTACATGCTTCCAGCGTTTGATGCATGCCACCGGATTCGGCGTGCATAGACTTTCATTATGCACCATGTCACACAGCGCCGCATGCGGCGCTATGCAGTTTTTTGCCGCTGGCAAAAAAGGTTCTCTGCGTCCTGTGCGCCCGCCAGAGGGACGATTTTTGCAGCAACCGGCAAAAACCGGATCAAACGCGAGTACATGCGGCACAATCCGGCGCTAATAAAAGTCTATGAGGAAAAACCGCACCCGGCGGAAAAGCGTCGGATTGTGCCGCACAGCAAAAACCTGATGTGTGAAAGCAGTCTAACACATCCGTGTTCATGTGGAGTGCCTCCTTCCAGAGTTCTGATCTCTTAAATGGTGAATTTAACCCTTTAGCATTAATGGACATGAATCTAATCACCATCGAGAAAATTTACAGAGTTGCCATGGGCTGCATTGAGTACCTTATCCCAACCTTTGGGAAGGTAAGCCAAATAGAGATTAATTGCAGGAAAATATCTTCGCTTACATACTCCAGTATGAGTAACTAGACCACTTGTGTACACGTCCATCCTCCGATAATATTGCTGCTTGTTACATAGATCATGTTGCATCAGATTTTTTTTTTTTTTCAGATTGAGAAACTAACAAAGAAACAAGTAAACCTAGCTCAATTGATTGAGCTACAATACAGGGCACTAACTGGGGCTGGCTGAGCCCTTCACCCAAATTTAAACATGGTGCTGAGAAAAAAACCTACAAAAGCACCCAGTGATCCCAAACGAGAAAGCTCAAAGGCCTCCGACACACATCCGTGCCGCCGGTACGTGTTTGGTACGTTTTTGCACATACTGGCGGCATGGAGACACGTAGACCAATGCTACCCTATGGTAGTGTGACGCCCTGGACTAGCCAGGTAGTCACAGACATAACATACACACCCCCACCCTAGGCAGTTACAACAGTCAGACAAAAACCCTTGTTACCTCCCTCCAGGGTCTGATGTCCACACCAGGTGGGGCGGAGCCAGGCGGTTGGCCCCACCCACCGAGGAGTTCACAAGCCTGGAGGCGGGAAAAGCAGTAGATCAGTTTAGGAGGTGAAAGTGAGAGGTCACAAACTGCGTGTGTCTGGGTAGGAGCCCAGGCACTGACAGCAAGGTTGGCAGACGGTGGTGGCCGTCTGCAGGAGTTAGCGGAACTCTGTGGAACCGTAGGACTGGGGTTGGACGGTGGCCCACCGGTGCCGAACCGGAGAGCAGAGTGAAGCTAAGCACACAGGCAGGGCCATCGGACCCAGACCAGGCTTGGAGCCACCGACAATAGTCAAATCCGAGTGTGACAGGAACCCCAGGGGTTTCCGAACAACCAAGTCCCGACAGAAGGCAACAGTCCACACCGTGAGGATATACAGCCACCGCCACAGGCTAGAGATCCAAGGGCCAGCGCCTGCGGGCAAAAGGGCTCCTACGGTACCTATACGCCGGGGAGCAGACTACCGTTGGGAAACCATCGGAGTCAACACAGTTTAGACAGGTGCAGGGAAAGACAGCCACCATCAGCCGTCCGGGGAGAGTACAACAACACTGCAGCCGGCTGTGGGACCCGTCCATCCGGCCGTTTGGTTTACCAGAGACTCTGTCAT
Source organism: Anomaloglossus baeobatrachus (assembly GCF_048569485.1). Taxonomy (NCBI): domain Eukaryota; kingdom Metazoa; phylum Chordata; class Amphibia; order Anura; family Aromobatidae; genus Anomaloglossus; species Anomaloglossus baeobatrachus. Next base: position 106,779 of record NW_027444967.1, read on the forward strand.
TGATTGTCTAAGTGAGTACACCAGTGCCGTCCGGCACCGCGCTGTCCCTGCAACCCTGCACCCCGGCCATCCAGCCTCCCCATTACATCACCGGGCCCCGGGAGCACCGACCCCCTACCCACGGAGGGGACAACATCCTAGCTGCTCCCTACCAACTCTCCCGGGATCCCCGTCATCAGCAGCGGTGGTGCCATCATCACCACATCCCGTGGGTGGCGTCACGAACTCTCTCCCCAAACAAACCATCCCTTTTCACTCACGGGTGAGGAGAGCTGCTCGAGTCCCCGAGTCTGGCCCATCGCTCGAGCCACCGAGTAGCAGCAGCAGAAGCCCCGGACCCGAGCGTGGCGAGCGCGTCCCCTCCGCCCGCGACAGTAGCAGGCACACACACGTAAAAACACATGGAACGTGCGTTTGTGCGTGTGTACCTATTCCCACACGGTCGACATGTCCGTTTTTCGCCGGCATCACGCAGGCACAGACCTACTAAAGTCAATGGGTCCGTGCCTGCACTAACGGCACACGTAGCATATCTGTGTGCTACACGTACTGTCCGTGTGCGTTTTTTAGTTAGCGATGTCGGTCAATCTATTTTTAATTTGTCAGTCAATTTACCTTATTTTCTGTGGTTGTCAGTCAATATCCCTTTGTCGGTCAGTCTGTATCTCCCCCTGTCCATTACTTACCGATCCCCGATCACCAGCACGGCGATGAACAGTTGTGCAAAAGATACGCGGCTTCAATTATTTTGAAAATGCCGACCGCTCATTATTCAATCTACTATTCCCTGCTTCCCCCACCCATCGGCGCCTATGATTGGTTGCAGTGAGACAGCTGTCACTCAGCGTGGGGGCGTGTCTGAATGTAACCAATCACTGCATCCGGTGGGAGTGTCTATATTGTGCAGTAAAATAAATAACCCCCCCCATTTTTGATACCAGCCATGGTAAAGTGACACGGCTGAAGGCTGGTATTCTCAGGATGGGGAGCCCCACATTATGGGGAGCCCACCACCCTGACAATATCAGCCAGCAGCCGCCCGGAAAAGCCGCATCCATTAGATGCGACATTTCCGGGACTCTACCCGACTCTTCCCGAATTGCCCTGGTGTGGTGGCAATTGGGGTAATAAGGAGTTAATGGCAGCAGCCCATAGCTTCCACTAAGTCCTAGGTTAATTATGGCAGCCGTCTCCCCAAGATAACTGCCATGTTTAACCTGTTATTAAAATTAAATAAACACACATTCAAAAAACCTTTATTTAGAATAATTTAAAACAAACAAACACCCTCGATCACCAAATTAATAAAACTAAAAAACGCATCCAGGTCCGCCGTAATCCATGGATGTCCCACGACGCTCTCAGCTCTGCTACATGAAGGTGACAGGAGCGGCCACACACAATGACCGCTCTCCATAACCTCCAAGCAGCAACTTAAGTGAGCCGCGCGATCACCAATGACGTCACTCAGGTTACTCGCGGCCACCACTGGATCCTCCCCTTGTGACTGCGAGTCACCCAAGTGTCTGAAGTGAGCTGCGCGATCAGCGAAGAAGTCACAGGTGAGTTGTGGTGTCAGGTGGGTGACGCCGCAGATAACCTACGTGACGGCAGCGCAAATGTCGCCGCTAACTTCAGTTACTCAGGGGATTAGCAGACACCGGTGATTCCATCACGGGTGAGGTGACCGCTAATCAGGACGCCACACACAGACAAAGCCGTGGTATGACAATTCTCATCGCTTGTCTCTGTCTGTGTCGGCTGTCAGCGGTTATGTAGCATCGACATTTTACAACACACACAGATCAACACATACGGATACCACACGGACATGACACGTACGCATACACGGACATTCCACACGTACACACGGCAAGTATACGTCATCACACAGATGTCATGTACCGGAGAAACGCCCATAAAAAAAATGGAACACGGACCCGAAAAACGGAACGGGAGACACGTATGTTTTTTTCTGCGGAAGTGTGTTTCAGGCCAAAAGGAAAATCAGAAAAATCAATGAGTGAAAAAAGAAAATTAAAGTTCAAGGGAGTTCTGAGGGGCAAGATGAAGAGGTCCATATTCAGACCCAGGTGCCTGGAGGTATCGGGATCCGTGCCAGGGTCGGCTCCTATCTTCAAAAGTCCCAAAAGGAGGGTTTGAAGAAAAAATAAAGACTGATTTAGATAGGGCATGAAGGGGCAGATGACATGGTTAACCAAAGACAGTCACTGCATCTTATCTGGAATCTTGAGCAGTCTCTTTACTTAATGAGTCACACAATATCCTTATTGTGACTAGTTAGCATCAGACTTAGGGTACCTTCACACTTAGCGATGCAGCAGCGATCCGACCAGCGATCTGACCTGGTCAGGATCGCTGCTGCATCGCTACATGGTCGCTGGTGAGCTGTCAAACAGGCAGATCTCACCAGCGACCAGTGAACAGCCCCCAGCCAGCAGCGACGTGCAAGCGACGCTGCGCTTGCACGGAGCCGCCGTCTGGAAGCTGCGGAGACTGGTAACTAAGGTAAACATCGGGTATGGTTACCCGATGTTTACATTAGTTACCAGTGTGAGCAGGGAGCAGGGAGCCGCGCACACTGAGCGCTGGCTCCTTGCTCTCCTAGCTACAGTACACATCGGGTTAATTAACCCGATGTGTAATGCAGCTACATGTGCAGAGAGCAGGGAGCCGCGCACACTGCTTAGCGCTGGCTCCTTGCTCTCCTAGCTGCTGTACACATCGGGTTAATTAACCCGATGTGTACAGCAGCTACATGTGCAGAGAGCCGGAGCCGGCAGCACAGGCAGAGTGAGAGCTGCAGAGGCTGGTAACTAAGGTAAATATCGGGTAACCACCTTGGTTACCCGATGTTTATCTTGGATACAGCTTACCTCAGCTGTCAGACGCCGGCTCCTGCTCCCTGCTCGCTTCATTTGTCGCTCTCTTGCTGTCACACACAGCGATCTGTGTGTCACAGCAGGAGAGCGGCTTTGAAGAAAACGAACCAGGGCTGTGTGTAACGAGCAGCGATCTCGCAGCAGGGGCCAGATCGCTGCTCATTGTCACACACAGCGAGATCGCTAATGAGGTCACTGCTGCGTCACAAAAAGCGTGACTCAGCAGCGATCTCGGCAGCGAGCTCGCTGTGTGTGAAGCACCCCTTAGCCTTTAGGGTACCTTCACACTTAGCGATGCAGCAGCGATCCGACCAGCGATCTGACCTGGTCAGGATCGCTGCTGCATCGCTACATGGTCGCTGGTGAGCTGTCAAACAGGCAGATCTCACCAGCGACCAGCCCCCAGCCAGCAGCGACGTGCAAGCGACGCTGCGCTTGCACGGAGCTGCCGTCTGGAAGCTGCGGAGACTGGTAACTAAGGTAAACATCGGGTATGGTTACCCGATGTTTACATTAGTTACCAGCGCACAGCTGTGTGTGCAGGGAGCAGGGAGCCGCGCACATTGAGCGCTGGCTCCTTGCTCTCCTACCATAGCTACAGTACACATCGGGTTAATTAACCCGATGTGTAATGCAGCTACATGTGCAGAGAGCAGGGAGCCGCGCACACTGCTTAGCGCTGGCTCCTTGCTCTCCTAGCTGCTGTACACATCGGGTTAATTAACCCGATGTGTACAGCAGCTACATGTGCAGAGAGCCGGAGCCGGCAGCACAGGCAGCGTGAGAGCTGCAGATGCTGGTAACTAAGGTAAATATCGGGTAACCACCTTGGTTACCCGATGTTTATCTTGGATACAGCTTACCTCAGCTGTCAGACGCCGGCTCCTGCTCCCTGCTCGCTTCATTTGTCGCTCTCTTGCTGTCACACACAGCGATCTGTGTGTCACAGCAGGAGAGCGGCTTTGAAGAAAACGAACCAGGGCTGTGTGTAACGAGCAGCGATCTCGCAGCAGGGGCCAGATCGCTGCTCAGTGTCACACACAGCGAGATCGCTAATGAGGTCACTGCTGCGTCACAAAAACCGTGACTCAGCAGCGATCTCGGCAGCGAGCTCGCTGTGTGTGAAGCACCCCTTAGACCATTCTTCTGGAATATGGCGTGGTGGTGAGGATCCATCTTGATGTTCCTTGGAGGGGGTAAGTAGGTTCCATTCCTTGCATAATTGAAGAGCTTGTTCCGGGTTGCATGCCACGTGCTTGCCCTGCTTTTTTTAATTTCACTGGAAAGCCCCATTTGTATGGAATGTTGTTCTCTGAGAATTTTTGTACTGTTTATGAAGGCTCTTCTGCGGGCTAGAGTGACTGCTAATAGGTCAGTAAATATAGCAATGCCTTGGAATCGCTCTGGCAGTGAGGGTGGATTGCGGGCTGCTTCCATTAATTTCTCTTTTTTATGAAAAAAGTGAATTCTCATTATGACATCTCTGGGGGTCGAGGAAGGCAATTTTTTTTTTTTTTTGTGTAGCGTCTGGTAGCAGGCATGAGAAGTAATCTGTGAGGAGTTCTTCAAGCTAGTCTGTTTTAACAGATTCTGTGATGCTACTCAGTCTGACATTATTTCGGCGCGATCAATCTTTCATATCAACTATTTTAAGCTTCATGGCATCCAATTCTTCATCCATAGATACCACAGAGTCCACCACCTCACTGTGTGCAGTTGTTAGTTCTGCCATCTTGTCCTCTAGATGGGATGTGTAGTCCCCTATTGCTGCGATATCTCTTTGCATAGACTTGAGTACACTTTGCATGTCCCTTGTAAAGGAAGCCATTAGCTCTGCCATGAGTTTCCTCATAGTATATTCTGTCAGTGGCTCTGAGGAATGTTCACCAGGATCCTGGTTGTCTCTCCCTGTGCTACAGCCTGAGGCCTGTGAGCCTTCTGTGTGGGGGGGGGGGGGAGAAGCCTGGGGTTGGATTTCAAAATTCAAGGCCGACTTCGCCTCCCCCGGCTGCTCCCCATTGTTCTGGTCTGATTCATCCTTATCTTGCACTGACAATCGGCAGTGCCCCCCACAGTGGTCTTTGATTGTGACTCATTCTGCCTGTAGCTTCTGACTCACTCAGCCTGCGGGGAAGGGGGTGGGGGGGGGGTAGTATTCTTAGATGCTGTCAGGCCATGCTGTGATCTTCCAGCACCATCTTGGAATCCATCTGCTGTTGGATAGAATTGGGTAAGCTTTAAGGGGCTTTTCCTCCCTCTGCCACGGCCGCGCCGTACCTCCTTCATACCCCTGCTTTCCTGGGGTCTTTAGCCTCCAAATAGGACTCGAGCTAGCTCAAATGAATGCTTTGTGCCGCTGTATGGAGCCGGTAAGCACAGGAGCAGAGTTACTGTGCTTCTGTCTCCATGTGCTGCTGGCCACGCCCCCATAAAAGATAATTTTGGCAAAAAAGTCATGCTTTATTTTAAATATTTTCTTTTACATTTAATCCCCTTCTAATATTGTTTTACAATTAGCAGCATCATACAGTCATCTTATCCAACATCTTTTAGTAATGTCCCCCATCCTGTGGTAATGTCGCATCCTGTAGTAATGTCCCGTTTGTGTCCTGTATAATATGCACATCCTTCTGTCCTGTAGTTATATCCCCCATACTGGTAGCAGTGTCCCCCATCCTTGTCCCCTGTAGTAATGTCCCCATCTTGTCCCCTGTAGTAAAGTCTCCCATCCTTGTGCCCTATAGTAATGTGCCCCTCCCCTCCCTTGTACCTTGAGTAATTTGCCCATCTTTGTGCCCTGTAGTAATGTGCCCATCCTTGTACCCTGTAGTAATGTCTCCCATCCTTGTGCCCTGTAGTTTTGTGCCCATCCTTGTAGTATTGTCCATACTTGTGCCCTGTAGTATTGTGCTCATCCCTGTGCCCTGTAGTATTCTGCCCATCCTTGTAGTATTGTGCCCATCCTTGTAGTATTGTCTATCCTTGTGCCTTGTAGTACTATGCCCATCCTTGTAGTATTGTGTCCATCCTCATGCCCATCCTTGTAGTATTGTGCCCATCCTTGTAGTATTGTGCCCATCCTTGTGCCCTCATCCTTGTCCCCTATTATACCGCTCTTCACAAACGCCAAAAAAAAAAACCAAACTTCTCACCTTTCCTCCCTTTTCCCTCAGGGCTGCGTGCGAATTAGTGTTTGCAGCGTTTTGGAGGCAGTATGTTTCAGCTGCATCCAGAGCACTGGGTTGTACAGTACAAGCAGAGGGGATTTCTAGAAATTCCATCCACTGTGCGTGTGCGGCCCTCAGCAAACATTGACCTGCGGTGCGGCTTTTAGAGTCGCAAGTGTCATCTGTACTGAGAATATAGCGAGGAGACCGCAGCGGCCCGAACTCAGATCGTGGGCACTAGCATCTGCGGTCTCCTGTATTCTCCTGCGGAGGAGACTCACAGCCCTGCAGTCAGGACCCGCCGCATCCAGGACACAGCGTGTCCTGATCGTGGGCACATACCTGCTTTTTGCAGCCCGCAGATCCGTGACGATCGCAGGTCTATGCTGGGCGCCGGCAGGCACGATTTTATAGTACTGTTGAATCATTTGCGGTGCCGCGCAGAGGAGCTCTTAGCACTATACCAATGGCTTCCGCCAGCCAATCAGATGCAAGGAGGTGACCTCATACAGCGACATCACTGTTTGCATCTGATTGGCTGCATCATCCATCGGTGTAGTGCAGACAGCTCCTCTGCGCCTGCCTGCCGTCTCCCGACATAGAGCTGCGATCGTCACGGGGTCTGTGGGCCGCAAAAAATCAGCCTCATGGGCCGCATGCGTCCTCTGGTCTAAGGTGTCCACACATCTATGTAAATCCTTGAGGTTTCTAGTTTCCAAAATGGGTTTACTTGTGGGGGTTTCCACTGTTTATTCAAATGAGGAGATCTCCAAATGTGACAGGTGTCCGCTAATGATTCCTGTCAATTTTGCATTCAAAACGTGCAATGGCGCTCCTTCCCTTCCAAGCTCTACCGAGAGCCAAAACAGTAGTTTTCCATCTCATATTGAGTATCGTGTGAAATTGCACAACAAACTGTACAATGCATTTTCTCCTGTTACCCATGTGAAAATGCAAAATTTGGTACTAAAATAACATTTTTGTGGGAAAAAGTTACATTTTATTTTTTCCTTCCATATTGCTTTAGTTCCTGTGAAGCACGTAAAAGGTTAATAAACTTCTTGAATATGGTTTTGAGCAGTTTGAGAGCTGCACTTTTTAGAATGGTGATGTTTTTAAAGTAGACATGTGGTAAATGGTATAAAGGGTAAAGGTATAAAATTTCAAAATTTGAAAATTGCTAAATTTCTTATTTTCGCTAAATTTCCAACATTTTCACAAAAACACGAAAATGTCACCCTAAAATTACCATTTACATGAAGCACAATACGTCACAAAAAAAAGAATCACTGAGATCCGCTGAAGTGTTGCAGTTATTAACTCATAAAGTGACGCTGGTCAGAATTAAAAAAAAAAATAAATTGGCCTTGTCATGAAGAGGAAAACAGACTAGGTGGTGAAGGGGTTACAATAGCCAATTTCTGTGAGACCTGCAGTATCAAATTGGATTCCTGATGGAGACTGTAATCTGTTGTCGACCAGTAACCTGAGACTGAATTTTCAGGGTGTGAGGTTCCCAGGGGATCACTATCTGTCGGCATTCCTCATCTGTCCTGGGGCATCTTTGTGGGGGTTCATTCTCACTAGAGGAGGTAGCGGAGGAGCTGGAAATAGAGGAATGTTGTATCCTCATCCTCAGATTGTCAGACGCATGCGTTTGCCTCAGCTGAATACGCTATTGGGGATGAATGGCACGTTATTCTTTTACATGGGTTTTTGTGTGTTTGTAGCGTTTTCACATGTGTTGTGTAACCAAATTTTATTCAGATGTGTTTTGTTGTATAGTAGAGAATAGAAGAAAAAAGAATGAGAAAAAAATTAAAAGAAAAGAATAGAAATGAAAAATAAATGAGAACATCAAATTATAAAATGCTGTAATAGAATGTGAATAAATATTGTTATTGACCTCCTGCAACTGACCTGCTCGAAGTGTAAATCTATAGAGCATTAGAAAAAAATCTGTAATAGAATAATTCCTACAGAGATTTGATAGTAAATTGCTAAACTAAGCTAAAATGTAAAAAAATGACTGAACGCCTGCTACTGACACTGTGTAATAGGAAAAACGTGTTATAATTGCGCTAAAAATGTCCACTAAATTTGTAAAGCTACACTAATTATAGTGAAGAAGGCGGACTTCAGTAAAGACAGTTACTGAGCGCCCGCAACTGGCACAAAGGGGAGGTTCACACCACTGTTTTCTTCACATCCGAGAAAACCGGTCCAATGCGATTGAAAAGGGTGGCATCAGTTTTTCCTCCCCAAACTTGTCCATTCTGTCAGTCATCAAAAATCGGTCAGATGTCATCGAAATACGGTTCTGAATTTTGTCACGGACTTGCATTGCTGATTTTGACCCGACACCGATTTTTTCCGAAAATATCAAAGGTGGTAATAATATTTATTCACTTATACAAAGCCATTAATTCCACAGAGCTTTACATGGATCAGTAACACTGTCCCCATTGAGCCCAATCTAAATTACCTGTCAGTATGTCTATGGAGTGTGGGAGAAAACTCACAAACTCGGGGAGAACATACAAACTTCTTGCAAATATTTTCCTTGATGTGATTTAAATTCAGGACCCAAGCGCTGTAAGATCGCAGTGCTAACCACTGAGCCACTGTGCCGCTCTTTATACCAGTGCTATCCGTGAGAAAGTTCTGTGAAAGTTTTTTATTGTAGTTCATGTTTTACATGCCTGTACTAATGTGTTTTTTTTTTCTATTTACAGTGACGCCTGGTTTGCAAACCATCATCGCGTTACCCGCAAAGAGGTTTGATTGATTACATATGTGACTTTATATTTTATTTATAAAGAATATTTTATACCACAGGGACGTGCTAACATGCTATTCAATGCCCAGTCTCAGCATCATCACCAGCAGTGACACGCGTACCTGTCCGTTGCTACAACCTCAGAAACCCGGCAGTGCGCATGATCAGATGTCTCCGTCACTTCGTCGGTCATGCATACTTGACCTCTCTGAAGCCAGAACGCGTACACTGGCTTCATAGTGCACATGACCGGAAGTTCGGTGACTTGATCATGCGCAGTGCCTGGCATTTGAGGCTGCAGCAACCGATACATGTACGTGTGTCACCACTGGTGATGACCGTGGCAGTGGGCATTGAATAGCATGTTAGCACGCTCCTGTGGGCATGCTACCATGCTAAAAGGGCGGAATGAGCGCAGGAACTAACACCCTTGCGCACTAGTGCCTGCGCTCATTAGCATATCATAGAGGATCTTTAGAAATACTTTTTCTAAAGATCCCTTTACTGTATATATCCTAGAATAAGCTGGGACTGCTAGGCAGGGATTAGCAATATGCACCCAGAACTGCTCGTGGTTCTGGGTGCATATTGCTAGGTAGGGATTATCAATATGTACCCAGAAATGCTCATGGGTCTGGATGCATATTGCACCTAATAGGTTTCCTTTAAAAAGAATTGGTCCTAGCACAGATCCCTGTGGTCCTCACTGCTAACTATAGCCCATTTAGAGAATGTACCATTTACTCTTTGTTTCCTAACTTTTAGCCAATTCCTTAAATCATTGCCCATCTGCTTATAGTTTTCCTAGTTTTTGCTTCTGGAGCTTCATTACAAGAATATCATGTGGCACAGCATCAAATGCCTTTGTAAAGTCCAAGTAAAGGGGGTGTTACACGCAGCGATATCGCTGGTGAAAGCACCCGCCCCTGTTATTTGTGAGTCACGGGCAAATTGCTGCCCGTGGCGCACAATATCGTTAGGAGCCGTCACACGGATTTACCTGCCTAGCGACATCGCTGTTGCCGGCGAACCGCCTCCTTTCTAAGGGAGCGGTTCGTGCGGCATCACTAGGCGGCCACCCAATAGAAGTGGAGGGGCGGAGATGAGCGGGACGTAACATCCCGCCCACCACCTTCCTTCCGCATTGCGGGCGGCCGCAGGTAAGCTGCAGTTCATCGTTCCCGAGGTGTCACACGTAGCGATGTGTGCTGCCTCAGGAACGACGAACAACCTGCGTGCTCAACAATCAGCGATGTTTTTTTTTAAAAGGAACGATGTGTCAACGATGGACGATAAGGTGAGTATTTTCCATCGTTAACGGTCGTTCCTTGCTGTCACACGCAACAACGTCACTAACGATGCCTGATGTGCGTCACGGAATCCATAACCCCTGCGATATATCGATAGATAAGTCGCTGCGTGTGACGGGGCCTTAAATCGTATCAGCTGCATTACCAATATCCAGAATTACACTTGCCTCCTCATAGAAAACCAACATGTTGGTTAGAGACGACTTATCGTTCATGAATCCATGCTGGTTATCATGAAGAAACAGCAATTCAGGAATTGGGTTTTTTTTGTTTTGTTTTTTTTAAATGTTGTTCACCGTGTGGTAATATTAAGACAGTTTTATTCTTCAGGTCCATACGATTACATCCATATCACATTTATGTCGTTTTTTTGTGTATTGTCGCTTTTATAAACCTAAACGTAATAGGATATGTTTGAATCCAAAACAAAATCCAGAAATGACATAGAAAAATCCCAATAAAGCAGATACACTTTAAAACCAATTTTTACTAGATATGAATTAAAATAGACAATAACAAGATTGTGATAAACCAAGTGATTAAAACACTTTCCTTATGATGACCCTAAGAAGCTGATATACCTGCCTAACAAAGGAGGATTTAAACCCTAAGGCCCTCTTCACACGTCAGTGATTCTGGTACGTTTGTGCTTTTTTTTTTTATACGTACCAGAATCACTGACATACGCAGAGCCATTATAATCAATGGGTCTGCTCACACATCAGTAATTTTTCACTGAACATGTCTCGGTGAAGCGAATACGCGTGTCCGTTATTCTGCACGGAGACAAGTCCATTTTTTTCTGGCATCACTGATGACCCACGGACCACACTATGGTGTGATCCGTGTGTAATCCGTGAAACACGTACCAGAAAAACACTGACATATAAAATAATAAACATTTTCAACTAACCTTTCCAGCGATTCGCTGTGCAGCCTCCGCTTTCTGCAGCTCCTTCCCAGTTTATGAATATTCATGAAAGCAGGAACAGCTGACCCGGAAGTAGCTGCAGAGAGCGGTGGGCGGACACTGCAGAGCCAAGGAGTTCAGCACCATGGACAGCAGGAGCGAAGGCAGGTGAGTAATGTCCATTTGCAATCACGGATCACGGATTGCACATGGACAACCCACGTGTGCCGTGAATCACGGAACACGGAGGTACATGTGCGTGTTTTACAAGTCAGTGAAGAACGGCGGCTGCCCCTCGCTCACCCTAAACAAATTCTACCACTTCTTAAATAGTAAAATAGGGCAGGTAGAAATAATGTAGATAGTTATAAGTTACTTAGCTTGGTCAGTGGAGGTAACTTGCATTACATCAATAACATTTATCTATATATATATCTCGGCCTCCTGATGAACCCATGAAGGAGGAAATGCATTGGAGCGTCACACCAGTTTACCTGCACTGACCAAGCTAAGTAACTTAAAACTACCAAACTTATTTCTACCTGCGCTATTTACTATTTAAGAAGTGGTAGAATGGAGGCGTGTCCTGGACATGGCAGCGTGAGGACATGCTTCACTGGAGCTCCCGCACCCGACAGCCTAAGGGCAGTTTCACATCACCGTTTTCCTGCCGCATTGCCAGATCCGGCCTAAGTGTAGTACAGTTCAATACAGTTCACAGACAGTGCGGCAAGCCCCGGTCACATGCTGTCACAAGCTCCGGTCACATAACCGCATGTGCCCGGAGCTTGCCAGTGAACTGTATTGAACTGTACTACACTTATGCCGGATCTGGCAGTGCGGCAGCAAAACGCTGATGTGAAACCAGCGTAATACCCCTCTCCCGCCGAGCCCTCCGGACCGGATATGTCCCCCAAGAAGAAGCTGATATAAACGCTTACCCCGGCGCCAGCAGCGTTGAGTCTAAAGTCCCCCAGGAGCTTGACGCGCTTCCTCGCGGTTCTGGCCTCGGGATACTGTTAGGGCCAGGTGGAAGGGCAGACCCAGGAGGTGGATCCACTGGGCCGAACTCCTAGATGATGGTAAGGGGTCCGGTAGCTGGAGCACTACAGGTAGCAGGGCAGTCCGTGCACAAGAGTATAATAGAGAAGTCCCTGGGACCACGGAGTCACTGATGGTAGTCCGGGTGACGGAGCTCAGGTTCGGAAGCCGAGATGATGTCAGGCGGAGTCCGGAACCGTTGGAGCGAGATGACGGGTCACCACAGGGGTCAGAGATGGTACGGACTGTCAGGATGGCAGATAGGCAGCGTTCGGAGTGCGGGATGCGGCAGGACCGGATGGCGAGGCAGGATCAGCTCTAGAAGAGAGATACGTGAGTATGGCACAGAGACACAAGGAGACCTGACTCCTAGCTTGGGAAACACGAAGATCAGGCCCCGCCCCCTTGGACATTGCACCCCTTTATACCCCGTACCTGTGTGCTACATTTCCTGTCAGTGGACACTGGCCCTTTAAGAAAGGGTCAGTGACCGCGCGCGCGCCCTAATGCGCATGCGCGCGGCCCGGGTGCCAGAAGCCAGGGCAGGAAGCTGAGAGGAGGACGCAGCAGAGCCGGGCTGGGGCTGGGAAGCCGACGGGCGCCGGGAGCGGGGACCAGGAGGCCTGGGAAGCGCGGGCGATGGAGGCTGGAGAGCGGGGAGCGTGGCAGGTGAGCCGGGAAGCGGAGCAGAGGACCCGGGGAGCGTGACAGTACCCCCCCCCCACGCCCCCCTCCCCGCAACCGGGACAGGAAGGCACGGATCAAAGGAGTACCCACATTCTCCCGGGGTTCCCAGGACCTATCCTCAGGACCATAGCCAGCCCAGTCCACCAGGAAGAACTGTCGGCCCCGTACAGTTTTCATGGCCACGATATCCCTTACCGCATAGATGTCGTCATCGGCAATAGGAGGAGGAGCCGAACTGGCAGCAGCGGAGAAGGGACCAAGGACAACCGGCTTGAGCAGGGAGACGTGGAAGGAGTTGGGTATCCTCATCGTGGCCGGGAGCTGTAGCTTGTAGGAGACCTCATTGATCTTGCGGAGGACTTTAAACGGCCCGATGTAGCGAGGACCCAGCTTGTAGGATGGTATCTTCAATCGGACGTACTTGGAAGCAAGCCAGACTAGATCTCCAGGAGAGAAACACGGAGGATCCAGACGTCTCTTGTCTGCATGTCTCTTCATCCGCAGGGAAGCACGCCCAAGGGACGCCTTGACAGAGTCCCAAATGGTTGCAAAGTCACGGGCTACAGCATCAGCAGCAGGGACATCCGAAGAAGGAGATACAGGCAATGGGACGGAGGGCTGAAGTCCGTAAACGACATGAAAGGGAGAGCTGGAGGAGGACTCACTGACGTGGTGGTTATGGGAGAATTCAGCCCAAGGAAGAAGCGTGGACCAATCGTCGTGATGGGCGTTGACGTAGTGTCGTAAGAAGGAGGTCAAGATTTGGTTGACCCTTTCCACTTGGCCATTAGACTGAGGATGGTAGGCAGAAGAAAAGTCCAGAGTCACTCCCAGATGTTTGCAGAGAGCCCTCCAGAAGCGGGAGGTGAACTGAGTTCCTCTGTCGGACACGATGTGTGATGGAAAGCCATGCAAGCGGAAGATGTGATGTATATAGGCATCCGCGAGTTCCTGAGCAGAGGGCAGTCCAGCCATAGGGACGAAATGAGCCATTTTAGAGAACCGGTCCACCACGACCCATATGACTGTGTGTCCGGAGGACAATGGCAAGTCCGTAATAAAGTCCATTGCAATGTGTTGCCAGGGAACTGAGGGTATAGGCAGAGGCAGAAGACGGCCATATGGCAGGTGTTTGGGCGTCTTGTTCCTGGCACAAGAGGAGCAGGCAGAGACAAAAGCAGCGACGTCCGTGCGAAGGGATGGCCACCAGTAATGACGTACAATCGCACTCCATGTTTTCTTTTGACCAGCATGACCGGCTGTTTTCGAGGCATGGCCCCAGTGTAACACTTTTTGCCTGTCAGTCTCAGAGACATAGGTTTTCCCGGGCGGTATCTGGGCCAGGGTGACAGGAGCCACTGGAATGATTTTACTAGGACAGATGATGGGCTGTGATGTCTCCTCCTCCTGCTCCATGGGCATGAAAGACCTGGACAAGGCATCAGCGCGTACATTCTTGTCCGCGGGTCGGAAATGGAGCTGGAAATCGAACCTGGCAAAGAACAAGGACCACCTGGCTTGCCGTGGGTTCAGTCGCTGAGCGGACCGCAGGTATTCCAGGTTCTTGTGGTCCGTGTAAATGATTACGGGGTACACTGCTCCTTCCAGAAGGTAGCGCCATTCCTCCAGAGCCAGTTTTACTGCCAATAGCTCTCGGTCACCGATGGTGTAGTTGCGTTCAGGCGCTGAGAAGCTCTTGGAGAAGAAACCGCAAGTCACCATCTTCCCGGAGGAGGACTTCTGCATGAGCACTGCTCCGGCTCCCGAGGAGGAGGCATCCACCTCCAAGGTGAACTGGCGGTTTAACTCCGGACGGTGGAGCACAGGAGAGGAGGCAAATGCCCGCTTCAGGGAGCCAAACGCGGCGTCGGCCGCAGGTGACCAGTCCTTTGGATTAGCCTCCTTCTTGGTCAAGGCGGAGAGAGGAGCGGTCAGAGCAGAGAAGTGAGGGATGAACTGGCGGTAGTAGTTGGCGAATCCCAGAAAGCGTTGGATTGCCTTCAGTCCAGAAGGAGGAGGCCAGTTGAGAATGGAGGAGACCTTCTTTGGATCCATCTGCAGTCCGGTATCGGAGATGATGTAACCCAGGAAGGGGAGAGAAGACTGCTCAAAGACACACTTCTCATACTTAGCGTACAGACGATTCTCTCTCAGTCTTTGTAGAACTAGCTGCACGTTCTCTCTGTGGGTCTGGAGATCCGGAGAGAAGACAAGGATATCATCCAGATACACCACCACACAGACGTAGAGAAGGTCCCGGAAAACGTCGTTCACCAATTCCTGAAAGACTGCTGGTGCGTTACACAGGCCGAAGGGCATTATGCAGTATTCATAGTGCCCATCGCGAGTATTGAACGCGGTCTTCCATTCGTCCCCAGAGCGGATGCGGACCAGGTTGTAGGCACCTCGAAGGTCCAATTTGGTGAACACACGAGCTCCTCTAAGCCGGTCAAACAATTCGGGGATGAGCGGCAGAGGGTACTTGTTTTTTACGGTGATTTGGTTCAATCCCCGGTAGTCTATACATGGGCGTAGGTCGCCCTCTTTCTTCTTAATGAAGAAGAAGCCTGCTCCAGCAGGAGAGGAGGATCTCCGAATGAATCCCCTTGCCAGGCTCTCTGTGATGTAAGTAGACATGGCCCTTGTTTCGGCTGGAGATAATGGATATATCCGTCCTCGAGGTGGTGTTGTTCCCGGGAGCAGGTCGATGGCACAATCGTACGGACGATGTGGCGGAAGTACCTCAGATTCCTTTTTATCAAAGACGTCCGCGAAGGACCAATAGGCCGAGGGCAGTCCCGGTAGGTTCTCTGGAACCGGAGGTCGTCGGATGGGTTGTATGGTCTTCAGACACTTCTCCTGGCACGAAGAGCCCCATCGGGTGATTTCACCAGTGCCCCAGGTGACTGATGGCTCGTGTGTCCGTAACCAGGGAAGTCCCAGCAGGATTTGATGGGACATGTGTGGAAGGACGTAGAGAGCGATGTTCTCGGTGTGCAGGGCACCGATACGTAGTTCCACCGGCTTGGTGATCCAGGAGATGGTGTCAGAGAGGGGTCTCCCATCCACAGAGGCAATCACGAGAGGTTTGTCGAGTGGAGTGACAGGCACCTGGTACTTGTCCACCGTGGCTTGCTGGATGAAATTGCCTGCTGCCCCAGAATCGAGGTACGCCTCGGCCGTGAACCGCGTCTCTCCCGTTGACACTTGTACAGTCCACATAACCGGGTCTGAGAGAGTCCCAGCACCTAGGGTGGCCTCTCCTACCAACCCTAGGCTTTGGAGTTTCCCGGCCTCTCTGGGCAGGAGCGTAGCAGGTGTGTGCCCTCTCCGCAGTAGAAGCAGAGGCCCTTGGCGAGCCGCTCTGCTCGACGTTGTTCAGACTGCCGCACACGGTCGACCTGCATGGGCTCATGGACGGAGACACCAGATGCCGTTGACTGGAGAATGGCGGACTTCTGCGGAGGAGAGGAATGCCGTACCGGACGTCTCTCACGGGACACCTCTTTAGATCGCTCCTGAAAGTGGATGTCCACTCGAGTCGCTAGGGTAATCAGGGCATCCAGGGTGGATGGTACGTCACGACCAGCCAGCTCATCTTTAATTCGACCCGAGAGTCCTTCCCAGAAGGCGGCAGTTAGGGCCTTGTTGTTCCAGCCAAGTTCCGAAGCCAAGGTGCGAAAACGGATTGCGTATTGACCCACCGTCAGAGTCCCCTGACGTAACCGGAGAAGAGATGAGGCAGACGCGGAGGCGCGTCCGGGCTCGTCAAAGGTGCCACGGAATGCCTGCAGAAACTCCTGGATGTTCGTGGTCACAGGATCCTCCTTCTCCCACAAGGGGTTCATCCACGCCAGTGCCTCACCCTCTAGATGGGACATGATGAAGGCGACCTTGGCTTGGTCGGAGGCAAACAAATGCGGCAGCTGCGTGAAATGGAGGGAGCATTGGTTTATGAAACCCCTGCAGGTCTTGGGATCTCCGGCGTACCGGGGTGGTGAAGCCAAACGAAGTCTGGAAGCATCCGAAGAGGCTGCCACGGGGGCTGGAGCCGTGGATTGGCTAGTGGAAGCCCGAGATGCTGAAGATGTAATTTACGCTTGTAGCGTGTTAAGGCGGGCGTCCACCGAAGTCATGAAGTTCAGCATGCGGGTCTGGGTCTCACGCTGGCGTTGGAGTTCCTCCTGCAAGGCCGCTAGTGCTTCAGCGGGATCCATGGCCTGATCTTACTGTTAGGGCCAGGTGGAAGGGCAGACCCAGGAGGTGGATCCACTGGGCCGAACTCCTAGATGATGGTAAGGGGTCCGGTAGCTGGAGCACTACAGGTAGCAGGGCAGTCCGTGCACAAGAGTATAATAGAGAAGTCCCTGGGACCACGGAGTCACTGATGGTAGTCCGGGTGACGGAGCTCAGGTTCGGAAGCCGAGATGATGTCAGGCGGAGTCCGGAACCGTTGGAGCGAGATGACGGGTCACCACAGGGGTCAGAGATGGTACGGACTGTCAGGATGGCAGATAGGCAGCGTTCGGAGTGCGGGATGCGGCAGGACCGGATGGCGAGGCAGGATCAGCTCTAGAAGAGAGATACGTGAGTATGGCACAGAGACACAAGGAGACCTGACTCCTAGCTTGGGAAACACGAAGATCAGGCCCCGCCCCCTTGGACATTGCACCCCTTTATACCCCGTACCTGTGTGCTACATTTCCTGTCAGTGGACACTGGCCCTTTAAGAAAGGGTCAGTGACCGCGCGCGCGCCCTAATGCGCATGCGCGCGGCCCGGGTGCCAGAAGCCAGGGCAGGAAGCTGAGAGGAGGACGCAGCAGAGCCGGGCTGGGGCTGGGAAGCCGACGGGCGCCGGGAGCGGGGACCAGGAGGCCTGGGAAGCGCGGGCGATGGAGGCTGGAGAGCGGGGAGCGTGGCAGGTGAGCCGGGAAGCGGAGCAGAGGACCCGGGGAGCGTGACAGTACCCCCCCCCCCCACGCCCCCCTCCCCGCAACCGGGACAGGAAGGCACGGATCAAAGGAGTACCCACATTCTCCCGGGGTTCCCAGGACCTATCCTCAGGACCATAGCCAGCCCAGTCCACCAGGAAGAACTGTCGGCCCCGTACAGTTTTCATGGCCACGATATCCCTTACCGCATAGATGTCGTCATCGGCAATAGGAGGAGGAGCCGAACTGGCAGCAGCGGAGAAGGGACCAAGGACAACCGGCTTGAGCAGGGAGACGTGGAAGGAGTTGGGTATCCTCATCGTGGCCGGGAGCTGTAGCTTGTAGGAGACCTCATTGATCTTGCGGAGGACTTTAAACGGCCCGATGTAGCGAGGACCCAGCTTGTAGGATGGTATCTTCAATCGGACGTACTTGGAAGCAAGCCAGACTAGATCTCCAGGAGAGAAACACGGAGGATCCAGACGTCTCTTGTCTGCATGTCTCTTCATCCGCAGGGAAGCACGCCCAAGGGACGCCTTGACAGAGTCCCAAATGGTTGCAAAGTCACGGGCTACAGCATCAGCAGCAGGGACATCCGAAGAAGGAGATACAGGCAATGGGACGGAGGGCTGAAGTCCGTAAACGACATGAAAGGGAGAGCTGGAGGAGGACTCACTGACGTGGTGGTTATGGGAGAATTCAGCCCAAGGAAGAAGCGTGGACCAGTCGTCGTGATGGGCGTTGACGTAGTGTCGTAAGAAGGAGGTCAAGATTTGGTTGACCCTTTCCACTTGGCCATTAGACTGAGGATGGTAGGCAGAAGAAAAGTCCAGAGTCACTCCCAGATGTTTGCAGAGAGCCCTCCAGAAGCGGGAGGTGAACTGAGTTCCTCTGTCGGACACGATGTGTGATGGAAAGCCATGCAAGCGGAAGATGTGATGTATATAGGCATCCGCGAGTTCCTGAGCAGAGGGCAGTCCAGCCATAGGGACGAAATGAGCCATTTTAGAGAACCGGTCCACCACGACCCATATGACTGTGTGTCCGGAGGACAATGGCAAGTCCGTAATAAAGTCCATTGCAATGTGTTGCCAGGGAACTGAGGGTATAGGCAGAGGCAGAAGACGGCCATATGGCAGGTGTTTGGGCGTCTTGTTCCTGGCACAAGAGGAGCAGGCAGAGACAAAAGCAGCGACGTCCGTGCGAAGGGATGGCCACCAGTAATGACGTACAATCGCACTCCATGTTTTCTTTTGACCAGCATGACCGGCTGTTTTCGAGGCATGGCCCCAGTGTAACACTTTTTGCCTGTCAGTCTCAGAGACATAGGTTTTCCCGGGCGGTATCTGGGCCAGGGTGACAGGAGCCACTGGAATGATTTTACTAGGACAGATGATGGGCTGTGATGTCTCCTCCTCCTGCTCCATGGGCATGAAAGACCTGGACAAGGCATCAGCGCGTACATTCTTGTCCGCGGGTCGGAAATGGAGCTGGAAATCGAACCTGGCAAAGAACAAGGACCACCTGGCTTGCCGTGGGTTCAGTCGCTGAGCGGACCGCAGGTATTCCAGGTTCTTGTGGTCCGTGTAAATGATTACGGGGTACACTGCTCCTTCCAGAAGGTAGCGCCATTCCTCCAGAGCCAGTTTTACTGCCAATAGCTCTCGGTCACCGATGGTGTAGTTGCGTTCAGGCGCTGAGAAGCTCTTGGAGAAGAAACCGCAAGTCACCATCTTCCCGGAGGAGGACTTCTGCATGAGCACTGCTCCGGCTCCCGAGGAGGAGGCATCCACCTCCAAGGTGAACTGGCGGTTTAACTCCGGACGGTGGAGCACAGGAGAGGAGGCAAATGCCCGCTTCAGGGAGCCAAACGCGGCGTCGGCCGCAGGTGACCAGTCCTTTGGATTAGCCTCCTTCTTGGTCAAGGCGGAGAGAGGAGCGGTCAGAGCAGAGAAGTGAGGGATGAACTGGCGGTAGTAGTTGGCGAATCCCAGAAAGCGTTGGATTGCCTTCAGTCCAGAAGGAGGAGGCCAGTTGAGAATGGAGGAGACCTTCTTTGGATCCATCTGCAGTCCGGTATCGGAGATGATGTAACCCAGGAAGGGGAGAGAAGACTGCTCAAAGACACACTTCTCATACTTAGCGTACAGACGATTCTCTCTCAGTCTTTGTAGAACTAGCTGCACGTTCTCTCTGTGGGTCTGGAGATCCGGAGAGAAGACAAGGATATCATCCAGATACACCACCACACAGACGTAGAGAAGGTCCCGGAAAACGTCGTTCACCAATTCCTGAAAGACTGCTGGTGCGTTACACAGGCCGAAGGGCATTATGCAGTATTCATAGTGCCCATCGCGAGTATTGAACGCGGTCTTCCATTCGTCCCCAGAGCGGATGCGGACCAGGTTGTAGGCACCTCGAAGGTCCAATTTGGTGAACACACGAGCTCCTCTAAGCCGGTCAAACAATTCGGGGATGAGCGGCAGAGGGTACTTGTTTTTTACGGTGATTTGGTTCAATCCCCGGTAGTCTATACATGGGCGTAGGTCGCCCTCTTTCTTCTTAATGAAGAAGAAGCCTGCTCCAGCAGGAGAGGAGGATCTCCGAATGAATCCCCTTGCCAGGCTCTCTGTGATGTAAGTAGACATGGCCCTTGTTTCGGCTGGAGATAATGGATATATCCGTCCTCGAGGTGGTGTTGTTCCCGGGAGCAGGTCGATGGCACAATCGTACGGACGATGTGGCGGAAGTACCTCAGATTCCTTTTTATCAAAGACGTCCGCGAAGGACCAATAGGCCGAGGGCAGTCCCGGTAGGTTCTCTGGAACCGGAGGTCGTCGGATGGGTTGTATGGTCTTCAGACACTTCTCCTGGCACGAAGAGCCCTATCGGGTGATTTCACCAGTGCCCCAGGTGACTGATGGCTCGTGTGTCCGTAACCAGGGAAGTCCCAGCAGGATTTGATGGGACATGTGTGGAAGGACGTAGAGAGCGATGTTCTCGGTGTGCAGGGCACCGATACGTAGTTCCACCGGCTTGGTGATCCAGGAGATGGTGTCAGAGAGGGGTCTCCCATCCACAGAGGCAATCACGAGAGGTTTGTCGAGTGGAGTGACAGGCACCTGGTACTTGTCCACCGTGGCTTGCTGGATGAAATTGCCTGCTGCCCCAGAATCGAGGTACGCCTTGGCCGTGAACCGCGTCTCTCCCGTTGACACTTGTACAGTCCACATAACCGGGTCTGAGAGAGTCCCAGCACCTAGGGTGGCCTCTCCTACCAACCCTAGGCTTTGGAGTTTCCCGGCCTCTCTGGGCAGGAGCGTAGCAGGTGTGTGCCCTCTCCGCAGTAGAAGCAGAGGCCCTTGGCGAGCCGCTCTGCTCGACGTTGTTCAGACTGCCGCACACGGTCGACCTGCATGGGCTCATGGACGGAGACACCAGATGCCGTTGACTGGAGAATGGCGGACTTCTGCGGAGGAGAGGAATGCCGTACCGGACGTCTCTCACGGGACACCTCTTTAGATCGCTCCTGAAAGTGGATGTCCACTCGAGTCGCTAGGGTAATCAGGGCATCCAGGGTGGATGGTACGTCACGACCAGCCAGCTCATCTTTAATTCGACCCGAGAGTCCTTCCCAGAAGGCGGCAGTTAGGGCCTTGTTGTTCCAGCCAAGTTCCGAAGCCAAGGTGCGAAAACGGATTGCGTATTGACCCACCGTCAGAGTCCCCTGACGTAACCGGAGAAGAGATGAGGCAGACGCGGAGGCGCGTCCGGGCTCGTCAAAGGTGCCACGGAATGCCTGCAGAAACTCCTGGATGTTCGTGGTCACAGGATCCTCCTTCTCCCACAAGGGGTTCATCCACGCCAGTGCCTCACCCTCTAGATGGGACATGATGAAGGCGACCTTGGCTTGGTCGGAGGCAAACAAATGCGGCAGCTGCGTGAAATGGAGGGAGCATTGGTTTATGAAACCCCTGCAGGTCTTGGGATCTCCGGCGTACCGGGGTGGTGAAGCCAAACGAAGTCTGGAAGCATCCGAAGAGGCTGCCACGGGGGCTGGAGCCGTGGATTGGCTAGTGGAAGCCCGAGATGCTGAAGATGTAATTTACGCTTGTAGCGTGTTAAGGCGGGCGTCCACCGAAGTCATGAAGTTCAGCATGCGGGTCTGGGTCTCACGCTGGCGTTGGAGTTCCTCCTGCAAGGCCGCTAGTGCTTCAGCGGGATCCATGGCCTGATCTTACTGTTAGGGCCAGGTGGAAGGGCAGACCCAGGAGGTGGATCCACTGGGCCGAACTCCTAGATGATGCTAAGGGGTCCGGTAGCTGGAGCACTACAGGTAGCAGGGCAGTCCGTGCACAAGAGTATAATAGAGAAGTCCCTGGGACCACGGAGTCACTGATGGTAGTCCGGGTGACGGAGCTCAGGTTCGGAAGCCGAGATGATGTCAGGCGGAGTCCGGAACCGTTGGAGCGAGATGACGGGTCACCACAGGGGTCAGAGATGGTACGGACTGTCAGGATGGCAGATATGCAGCGGGATGCGGCAGGACCGGATGGCGAGGCAGGATCAGCTCTAGAAGAGAGATACGTGAGTATGGCACAGAGACACAAGGAGACCTGACTCCTAGCTTGGGAAACACGAAGATCAGGCCCCGCCCCCTTGGACATTGCACCCCTTTATACCCCGTACCTGTGTGCTACATTTCCTGTCAGTGGACACTGGCCCTTTAAGAAAGGGTCAGTGACCGCGCGCGCGCCCTAATGCGCATGCGCGCGGCCCGGGTGCCAGAAGCCAGGGCAGGAAGCTGAGAGGAGGACGCAGCAGAGCCGGGCTGGGGCTGGGAAGCCGACGGGCGCCGGGAGCGGGGACCAGGAGGCCTGGGAAGCGCGGGCGATGGAGGCTGGAGAGCGGGGAGCGTAGCAGGTGAGCCGGGAAGCGGAGCAGAGGACCCGGGGAGCGTGACAGATACCCGCGCACGGCTGGAGACAAGATGGCGCTGGCCAGCTCTGTGTGCTCCGGGCAGAACTTCTCGAAACAACAACGGGAGCCTGCACATGTTGTAAGTTGTTGCGGGGCCCAGGGAGTCTCTCCATGTAATAGCCCAGACTGGAGGATGTAAGAGGGACTCAGCCTCAGATACAGGCTTGGACAGTGGGTGCATGGCCTCTGTGCAGTCTGGCAGAGGGGGGAGGATGGGGCCGGGGTGATACATCTCTCAGGAGGCACGCAAGAGATGGAGGGTACAGGCAATATTCAGCTCTGGGAAGCCCTCTGCATTGGATGGGGGCAGCTTCAATGGCTCCTTAACACCCATGCAGCGCTCCTCTGACACTCAAGATCTGCAGGCCCTGAGGGAACTGATTCTGGCCTTGCCTAGCAAAAATGACTTTGAGGAGATAATGACAAGGATAGAGCAGGCCCAGCTATCAGCATTAACAGCTATAAGAGAGGAGATGGGGGTGCTGGATGATAGGGTCACTGCTACAGAGCAGGCCCAGGAATCGTTGGAGGGCAGATTGGATCGACTGGAGAGAGACTGTGAAACATCTAATAACCGCATAAGAGATCTGGCGCTGATCTTAGAGGATCAGGAGAACAGAAGCCATAGAAATAACATCCGTCTGAAAGGCATTCCAAAGGACTGGTCCCAGGAGCGTCTGTATACAAGAGTGCTAGTTATTTTTAATACATGATATGATTCAACAGGATCCATAGGGTGGCCATGCCAAATGCTCATCTTTCCTCCTGTCCAAGAGATGTTTTGTGCCACTTGCATTATTACAGGGACAAAGAGCGGATCCTACAGGGGGCCTGGTCTCATGGTCCGGTGGATATGGAGGGTGCTATGGTGTCACTGTTTCCAGACGTCTCCAGCAGAACCCTTCTCATAAGAAGGCAGCTGCACCCTTTTGTGTAGAATTAAGGAAGTCAATGCTTCATACCGTTGGGGTCACCCGTTCCACCTCATAGTCCAAAAGGGGGAGTCAATGTTCCTACTTAAAAAGCACTTAAACCTTCCAAGTCTGTTCTCTTTTTTGGGGTCCTTCGAGATGTCTCTACCTGGCTGGCTTTCGTTGGACACGTCAGGTCCCCCAACACTGAGAAAGGAGAAGAGGGATACGCTCAACGTACCTCCGGATGGCAGCAACTGTGTAACAATTATGTCGATACACTAATCTAATCGCAGTTAATATAACGAAACTGAGACAAGGGTTGGGTGAATGCTCTGTATTAAACAAACCATAAACACAGTGAAATTAGGCAGAGACTACCAGAATACAACTACAAATAGAATGTAAATGCACCCACACTATATGTAACTGTTCAGACAGCAAATAGAATAACGCGCACAGCAACTGATATGCCGAAGTCCAGAATAGATATGAGTCTGCAACAAACTAGAGCATGAATGTCCAGAATATTGTAAGCAGAGGTGAATGTCCAGGGAAATGTTTGCAGCAAACAGATGGTGAATGTCCAGTTTATGAGCACAGCAACAAAATGGTGACATGTCCAGGATATAATCAGCACAGCAGCAGGTAATAAATGTCCAGAATTAAGTGCACAAAAAACGTTTCAGTATACTACCTAGGACAGAAGTAAGCCCCGCAAAAATTCAGCGCACAGTCCGTCATGAATGAGACCTGCATAAGAACAGTGCTGAGGCAGAGCACATAATTAAGATGCAGCAGGCAGTCCATAGCAAGCCAGAATGTCTAGGAGCCAGTAGCACAAAATACTCAGGCAGGGAATGGACCCCGGACCAGGACTTATAAGCAGGGCACACAGGAAGTTCAAGGGCTAGACGAGGTAACATACTCCATCTTGGACGAGGGCAAACAAACAACAAATTTCATGAAGAATCTGGAACCTCACATTCTGACTCGTTCATGGAGAAGGTCATCATCTCCTAGAGCAGTGATAGCAAACCTATGGCACGAGTGCCAGACAGACACGCAGAGCCCTCTGTCGGCGTATTGACGTCTTCTAGCTACGCAGAAACTGAGGACCCAGAGGCGCGCAGTGGTGGAGTGGATATTTTAAGGCAAGTATGCTTTTTTTTTTTTTTTTAAACTCTGTGCGGCTGTACCGGGATGGGGAGACATGCCAGGATGGAGGAACATATCAGGATGGGGGCATATGCCAGGATGGAGGAACATATCAGGATGGGGGTGGGGACATGCCAGCATCGAGGAATATATGAGGATGTGGGGAACATGCCAGGATGGACAATGCGCTGATTACCCTTTCAGTTAGGCTGTGGAACCCCATTTTTAGACAGTCAATGGACCTTGAATACTTCGTTATTGGCTGATCCGACGGTAATGGAGGAGGTGCGGACAGGATTGAAAGAATATCTGGAAGGCAATGCAACCGGAGAGGTGTCACCGATTGTGGTCTGGGAGGTGCACAAATGTGTCACTAGGAAGCTTTTTATTAAGCATGGGGCTCGACTGAAGAGGGAGTGAGCCGAGGAGGTCACTGCTCTTCTGTCCGAAATTCGCCAGTTAGAACTTAACCATAAGGGTTCCTTAGACGTTACCGTAGGTACCCTCTTGGTTAGGAAATGAGATGCGCCCTGCTGAACGTCAAGGCTCAAAGTGCTTTGGCCCGGTGCCGATGCCATTTTTACAAGTTTGGAAACGAGCAGCAGAACCCTCGCAAGAACATTATGGACTCAGAGGCTAAAGGGGTATGTCCCTTTAGTGCGGTCTTCTGGTGGAGGGTCAGCAGTCCTGCCTAAGGAAATTGCAGTGGCATTTAGGGACTTTTACTCTTACTCTGCTCCATCGACACCCTCCGGTCGGAGAAGTCCCTAGAGGACCTCCGCAAACATATAGAGGTGTATATCCATAGGTCGGGTATGAAGCGGATCAGACCTGGGGATCACTTGGAGCTGCAGAGACCGATCTCGGAGTCAGAGCTTGTGGTTGCTATCAAGTATTCCCTGTTGGGGAAAGCCCTGGGACCAGATGTATTTCCATGAATTTATTATAAGAATATGGGTCCTCTCCTCTACTCAGCATTCTTACAGGCCTTCAACAATGTGACCCTTTCCCCCCTCGCCTCCCCTGCCCAGGGATACGATGGCTGCCAAAATCGTAGTGATTCCACAGGAGGGTAAGGATCTCACCCTTTCCTCAAGCTACCTCCCCATTTCCCTCCTTAATGCTGACTTGACGTTATTTACGAGGATAGTGGCGAGTAGCTTGTCACCCTTGCTGGGAGAGGTCATTCCCAGGAAGAAGGAAAGCTTTTTGAATATCTTTCTCTCGGCCGCTCTTTGAGTCACAAACATTCCCTCCCAGACTTTGAGGTCCCATCAGACCATCGGTGCAACGTTGGAGTGTTGCTCTCAATGTACGTTCAGAAAGTACTTGCTCCCTGTGCCCTCTCCGCTCTCACCCATTATAGGCTCCCCTGAGTTCCTCCCCAGCATTGCAGATCCAGTTTTCAGCAGTTAGATTATAGGTACCAGGTTCAGAGCTTGTCAGTTTGGGACTGGGTGCGGGTAGCCTTCTTTGGCTGATCTTCAGGACGCGGAGTCACCGGGCTCGCTCGTGCTATGGAGATCTATGCAACTCAAACACTTTATTTGCTCCCTACCCACTTTTGACCATTACGTTGGCCCCCCACTGAGTTCGAGAAGGTGTGTTTGGGAGGGGGAACAGTGCCGCATTCTCTCTCTCTGGTCTATGCCCTCTGTCAAATCTAGAGGATGCTTCTCCCTCGGAGTATCTACGAAAGTGGGAGAGGGACCTGGGTGGGGATCACACTGTCGGACGAGCAAATAGGGACAATCTTGGTCTTTGCCCACAAGGCTTCAATTAGATCAAGAAGCTAACTTTAATTTATTAGCGAGATGGTATAGGGTCCCGACCAAACTGCATCAGATTTCCCGGGGACGCATCACTCTTGCTAGACATTTTGTGAGGGAGAGCTTGATTTTGTACACATCTTTTGGTCTTGCCCCGCTTTACAGAGGTTCTGGTTGGATGTGGGGGGAGCGATTAAAGTATGTGACTGGTACGACTCAGGAGCTGGTTCCGGAACGGTTTCTGTTGCAGCTGTCGGAGTCATCAATAAACAACTATAAGGCTATGTGCGCACGTTGCATTCTGTCCCTGCAGAAATTTCTGCAGCTATTTGAACAGCACACGTGCGCTTCAAATCGCTGCAGAAAGAGTCCGTAATGAAAAGCCGATTTCATGCGCTCTGAGTGCAGCCCCTCCCATAGACAGAGCGGGGGCTGCATGCAAAGCGCACGAAAGTAGTGACATGTCACTTCTTAGAACGCAGCGCTTCGGGCAGCAGCCGAAGCGCTGCGTTCTAATACGCCACGTGCGCACGTCTCATGCACAATCTTCATAGATTGTGCTGGGGTCGCAGGACACATGCAGTTACGCTGCAGTGCAGATCGCAGCGTAACTGCATGAAAATACGCAACGTGCGCACAGAACCTAAGCATTCTCTGCTAAGATTTTTGGTGATGGACGCTAGCTTGTGCATCCCTCTGAAATGGAAGTCTGACACTCCCCCCTTACTGGCCATGTGGGCCTCTAGGGTCAATAACCTCATGCAAATGGAGGATATGATGTCCTCTATCTATGATCGGTATGAGCTCTTTTACACAACCTGGTTTCCTTGGCTGGATTTTAAATATATAGAGAATTATGAGGCGCTGATGACCGGAAGATAGAATATTTTGGGTACTGGGTGCCTGTGCCCTTGGGGGTTGGAGTTCCCTCCCCCTTTCCCTTGGATTTCACTAGATTCCCCCCTGCGTCCACCCTAGACATCCCCAGTATGCATGTTTGTGCCCTTCTTTTCTTGTTCTTTCCTTTTAATTGTCGCTTTTCTTTTTCTTTCTTTTTTTGTTCATGGGTTATATCCTTTATAGCTCTATTAAAACTTAGTTCCAGACTTGAGCTTGTGGTGGGCCCATTCTGCCTATCAGGCTCTGAGGCATATGTTTCAGATTATTTGATTTTGTTGTACCTGTATACTTGATTTTTACTATTTTTTATCCAAGCTCGAGTTTGTGGATAAATAAAAAAATAAAAAAAAAAAATAGAATTTGTTTAGTAATAGTAGCAACAAATCCAGCTCACCATCTCTGCATCCACTCTCTGTTCAGAGCCAGAACAGAGACCCTGCCACGGCCTGATAATCGTACAAGTGAAACAGGAAAGTCCAGCTCAAATGAACATTGCTTCTTTATTTCTTAACAATTTCAAGTACACGGGAGTGACGGGACTTAAAATTTTTCACAAGGAAAACGCTATAATGTCCCGTGTACTTGAAATTCTCAAGAAAAGAAACAACTGTTCATTTGAGCTGGACTTTCCTGTTTTACTTGTTAGAATTTGTTTAGGGCAAGCGAGGGGCAGCAGTCATTGTACGGGGGCATCACTATCTTTTAGGCCAGTTTCAGACGTCCATGTTTCAGGTACTTGTAACATCCCTTTCTAACACGGTTGCCATATGCACCCATGTTATTCTGTAGAGTTACACACACACACGTCTGTGTGGTCCCACATGTCCCCGCACCCACACACGTCCATTTTTTCTTCGGCATCACGGATCGCACACTGATGTGATCAGTGTGACACGTACCGGAGAAAACACGTGTCTTTGCAATAAAAAGATTTTCTATATTCACCTGTATCCAGCGCTGCTTTCTTCCTACAGCTTCGCTTTCTCCTGCTTCTGACCCCCCGCTAATTATGCTCATTGCATATTCACTGCACCTTGGACCTGGAAGCAGGAGCATCGCCAGGGACCGCGCCGGGGACAGTATTTTCGGTGACAGGTGAGTATCCAGCAAGCAGTGTGTGCAGTGACGTCTAGGAGGTCATCGGAGTTACTAATGAACGCTGATGAAATCAATAAAGTCACCGCCGTGACACCCGCTGTAGTGCGGGTGTCATTAGGAGGTCATCAGAGGTCATTGGGAACTCCAATGACCTCCTGGATGTCACTGCACACACACTGCAAACCTCATACTGCTCCAAACCACATCCAAGAAGTTTATTAATCCTTTAGGTTCTTTACATGAACTAAAGCAATGTGAAGGGAAACTAGGCCCCTGAAGGAATTTATCAAGATGTTTGATTAGCACCTAAACCCTCAGGTGCTTCACAGAATGTTATAATGTTGAGCCTTAAAATTAATTACATCATTAGAACAAAAATGTTGCTTTAACCCCAAATCTTTCATTTTCACAAGGGTAAAAGGAGAAAATGCACTGTACAATTTGTTGTGCAATTTCTCCTGAGTACGCCAATAGCCCATTATGTGGTGGGAAAACTGCTGTTTGGGCACACCACAGGGCTCGGAAAGGAAGGAGCGCCATTTGACTTTTTGAATGCAAAATTGGCTGAAATTATTAGCAGACGCCATGTTGCGTTTGGAGATTCCCTGATATCCCCCCACAAGTAACCCCATTTTGGAAACTAGACCCCTCAATTAATTTACCTAGATGTTTGGTGAGCACCTCGAACTTTTAGGTGCTTCACAGGATTTTATAAAGTTGAGCTGCGAAAATGAAAAAATAAATTTTTTAACTTCACAAATGTTGCGTTAACACCAATTTTTTTAAATTCACTAGGGTAACGAGAGATAGTGACACATACAATTTGTTGTGAAATTTCTTCTCAGTACAGCAGTACCCCATATGTGATCAAAAACTACTTTTGAGGCGCAGTACAAAGTGAAAAAAGGAAGGAGTGCCATATTGGAGTTCAGATTTAGCTGGAATAATTTAGAGGTTCCATGACACATTGGCAAACCCCCATGAGGTGTCGGAACAGCATAGACCCCCCACAAGTGACCCATTAAAAAACTGCACCCCTCAATGAATTCTTCTAGGGGCGCAGTGAACATATTGACATTACAGGTGTGTCATAAAATTTTACACTATTAGGTCAGGGCCACATGGGGCACTACTATGATGCTCGCATGACACTCTGCTCGCGCTGGCAGAACAGCAGGAGGCGAGTGTCATGCTAGTATCCATGCAAGTGAGGTCCGACTGTGCGAATGGACCTCAGCTGCGAGCCGCCTCTGAGGAGGGGCGGGCCAGCGCTGCAGAGGGGCAGGCCGGCACGGAGTAGGGGAGGGAGGGATTTATCTCCCTTCTCTCCTCCGTAGCCGGCTATTGCGATTCTCGCTCTGCACACGCGGTACACTGGTGTACCGTGATTTTTCTCTCGCCCCATTCACTTGAATGGGTGCGAGAGAAAAGAGTCTCGCACTACAATCGCAGCATGCTGTGATTGTTTTCTCGGTCAGATTAGGGCTGAGAAAATAATCGCTCATGTGCGTTGACACACAGGCTAAATTTGGTCCGAGTGGAATGCGATGTTTTATCGCACTCCACTCGCACCGATTTTCTCGCCGTATGGCTTAGGCTTTAGGAGATGAAGAAAAAATAATTACATTTTTACAACTAAAATTTTGGTTTAACCCCAGATTTCCTATTTTCACAAGGGGAATAAGTCAATAAATGCATCATAATATGTTGCACCATTTCTCCTGAACGAGGCAATACAGTGACCGTACAGTATTGTTTGGTAATACGGCAGGACTCTAGAGGGAAGGGAACACCCATGAAGTCAAATGCAGTGAATGTGGGAGAATTAAAAATAGCAAATAAGCCCTTGTCGTGCCCAGTATATTGTAGTTCTCTTATCTCTCTTAGTTCTCTTGTGCCCAACCCATGCTTCTGGAGACACACACCTCGTAAATTAAATGGGCACTACTCACTACAATAATGCCAACATATGGACGTTAACTGTGGCTTACGCCTCTTTCCACGTACATGAAAATCATGCACGTTTTGCACGGATATGTAAATTTGCGTACGGCCCTCCATGTGCCGTGATTTTGGCTCACAAATGTTCTGTGTGCTATCCGTGATAACACATGGAGAGCAGGAACTTTCTGCTCACCTGTCCTGGTTGCTGCTATCCGTGGTGCTGATGTCTTTCACTCTGCCGTCTCCGTCCCTGCTGACTCCCTGCTGCTGCTTCCGGCCCGAAGTGCAGTGAATATGTGATGAGTATAATGGGCGGGGGTCGTAAGCAAGTCACAGCAGCGGCAGAAACAGCAGGGCTGAAGAAGGTGAGTATAGAAATTAATTTTATTTCACAGAAATGTGGTTTTCTCCAGTACGTGTCACACTGATGTCACACAGAGCACATCCGTGCGGTGCATGTGACATCCATGCTGCCAGAGAAAAACAGACATGTCTACGTGTGGAGCACGCGGACACATATATGCCCCACACGGTCCATGTGAAAACACCGATGTGTGCGCAGACCCATTGATTTTAATGGGTCTACGTGTGCCTATGTCTCCGGTACGTGTGAAAACGGACGTCACATGTACTGGAGACACAAAAGTGTGAAGGGGCCTTAGGCACAGAAGGGAGGGGAGTATGTAAATTTGGGAGCACAGATTTTGCTGGATTTCTGTTTTGAGGAGGAGCCATAACGCTTTTCATTAGTCTTTTGTGCTACCAATAACGTGAACGCCCCCAATATTTCCTTCAACATATGACACACCTGAGTGGGGAATTGTGTTTTTGTGGGTTGAACTGAATGCTATTTGTCAATTTAGGGTACAGAATGTTTTGGATCAGTTTACGTTTATCCTGTGCTCTATACTGAGCACTTACATCACGGTTTCCATCTACTTCTCTGAAATATGTGAATCGCTCACTAATGAGGCAGCACTGTTACTCCGGATTCCATTTGGCCTCTGTTTAGCGGTGTCCATCTTAAAGGTGAACAATTCTCTTGTTCATCACACTATCGTGCATGCCTAAATAGACGCGTAAAAAGATAGACACCGCCGGACCACAGGCCAGACAAGAGCTCAATGTGAACCCCTTCTGCCTCATTATGGTGCGATCTTTGGGAGGAAGAATAAACAAATCAACAGCAGTTGAAGACTTGGCTTTATTTTTTACTCCTTATACCTTATGGAATACATGATTAGGCGTCTTCATTCCTAATGGTCAGAACGATTTCAGCAATACCAGATTTATATTGTGTTTTTATATTTGGCTACTATCACACTAAAAACACTGTTAAATAGATAAATGTTTTTCACCAAAATTTGAAGGCTCTAATATTCTTATTTTTGTGCTGACAATTGTCATGTGAGGGCTTGTTTTCTGTGGGATGTGTTGGAGTTTCATTGGTAAAATTTTAGGACGCATTTTTTGATCACTTTCGTTTCCACCTTTTGTGAGGCAAAGTTATGTAGAAACATCAATTCAGCATTTTATTCTTTTTTTTTTTTTTTTTACACTGTTCACCAAGTCATAAAAGTGATGACCGCTTTATTCTTCAGGTCACCACAATTACAGCCTACCAAAATTATACTTTTTTTTGCTTCTTTTAAACTATAAAAACTATTTTATAGAAAAAAAAGTTTCTGAATTGCTGTAGGCTGAGAAATATAGCTTTTTTTATTATTTAGCTGACTGAGCTGTATGGCTGTTTTGTTTTTAGTTTTAGGACAAGATGACGTTTTCAGTACAGATGAGCAATCCTGATCACCAAAGATCGGAAAATGTTAAAATCGTACGATTTTTGACCGAATTGGGATTGGACATCCGAACATTTACCGCAAAAGTGGGTGATCTTGCCAAGGATCGGTAAATATTCGGATGGTAAAACCATCCTCTACCTACCCATCACAGTGATGTCAAGTATTGGTATGACTGTGATTGGCTACTGTAAAAAAAAAAAAAAAGAAAGACACAAAAGGGTTAAAGCAGGACATACCGAGTCTCCCCGCAGCTGCAGCGCTTCTTCCGGGGACAATGATTATCTCTTATGCGTATTCACCGCTTTCCCTGCCCACTGGCATCTCTGATTGGCTGCAGTCAAGACTGTTTTTTTAAGTAAAGGATTTTTCCGTGTTTGTGTTTTATTTCTTTTTACTTATATGATTAGTGATGGGGGATCTCATAGACCCCTGCCCATCACTAATCCAGGGCTTAGTGGCAGCTCATAGCTGTTATGAACCCATTACTACTCTGATTGCTGCCGCACCAGGGCAATCGGGAAGAGCCAATTGAAGTTTCGGGATAGTCGCATCTAGTTGATGCGGCTATCCTGGCTGTCTGCAGGCTGCTATTTTTAGGCTTGGGGGCCAATAAGCATGGTCTTTTTAAGCCTGAGAATACCAGCCCCCAGCTTGCTTTATCTTAACTGGGAAACAAAATTATGGGGAACCACATACCGTTTTTTTGTTTTGTTTTTTTAAGTATTTATTTATCACCAGTATAAGGACACAGCGTTTTTTATTTCAACCAAGCACAGACACTTGTCTCAGAGGGTCGGGTCGTGGTAAAAGTTTAATCAAAGATGCCGGTGTAAGGGGAAAGCAGTGAATATGGATGAGGGATAATTAGCGGACTCGAAAGTAGCACTGCAGCCTCATGGACACTCGGTAAATATGTACTGCTTTAACCCTTTTTATTTTCTTTCTATTACAGTTCCCCCATCAAACAATTTTACAATACATCACTTTTGCCTCCCATTGAATTTAATGGGTTCAGCTAGGATCGGCAAGGATCACCAATCCAATCGGTGACCTCAGGCGGGTTGGGCGATCTTGACCCGATCCTTGGCAGGATCGCTCATCACTAGTTTTGAGTGTTACAATTTTTATTTATATGACTTTTTGATCACATTTTATTCCACATTTTTGTCAGCTGTATTAAAAAAAAAAATATATATACATAGTTTTAGTTTTGTGCATTTTTTTTCCTGGGTTTAGTAGTGCAGCAATTTTATAGATCTTGTTGCCAGGGCTGTGGAGTCGGTAAGCCAAACCTTCGACTCCGACTCCTCAATTTCCCTTGCACCGACTACGATTCCGACTCCCACATATATTGCTTATATTTAAGTGAAAAATGTATTGTAGTACAATGTGAACATCAGACATTTAATCATTTTTATGATAGAATACATTTTTCACTCAAGTATAAGCAATATACTAAATGTTATTTAGTATGTTTTTGTTGAAAACTGTTGTTTGCCACTTACATAGTTTATTACATCGTGTTTTATAATACAAGAAGTTATAGATAGGGTTTCCTTACACAACATCTATGAGTACAACATAGCCCCGAAGGAAGGTAACTTTTCTAGATATGCTGAGAGGTGGTATCTGTGGTCTCTTACATTTAACCCAACCCTTAAGATCTACGACCTTTGATGTTATTCTCTTGGGTTTTTGCTTTTTTTTCTACATATATTAGTTGTTTGAATTTTCTTACTGTTTGCAAAATTTGCCTTATATTTGCAGTATGTTTCTTTTGGCATAGTAATAGTTGCTAGGAATCGTAGAGTTGTATATTTTTTTTTTTTTATTTTACCTTTCAAATTATATCTAAAGCCTATTGTTTGTTAAAAATGGCAAATTGTAAAATAAGGAATTTCAATGCTTGCTACACCTCATTTTATGTTTACCTTTAACCTCGTTATAAAATACAGACAGTATACAAAGAATGAGCATGTCAGTTTGTGTGGCGTTTTTCTAATCTGCTTTTGCTATTGAAAATATTATCTATGAGCTCAAAAACCTTTCAGGTGATGCAATTTTTTAAAAAGCTGATCTTTTGCAGCTGACAAACGTATCCTCAAAA
Organism: Anomaloglossus baeobatrachus; assembly: GCF_048569485.1. NCBI lineage: Eukaryota > Metazoa > Chordata > Amphibia > Anura > Aromobatidae > Anomaloglossus > Anomaloglossus baeobatrachus. The sequence continues at coordinate 141,177 of NW_027444967.1, forward strand.
AACGCAGCAAAAACGCTGTGTGTGAATGCAGCCTTAGGGGTACTTAGCACGCTGCGACATCACTAGCCGAATGTAGCGATGCCGAGCGTGATAGTCCCCGCCCCCGTCGCAGATGCGATATCTTGTGATAGCTGCCGTAGCGAACATTATCGCTACGGCAGCTTCACACGCACTTACCTGCCCTGCGACGTCGCTCTGGCCGGCGACCCGCCTCCTTCCTAAGGGGGCGGGTCGTACGGCGTCACACGGCAGGCGGCCAATAGAAGAGGAGGGGCGGAGATGAGCGGGACGTAAACATCCAGCCCACCTCCTTCCTTCCTCATTGCAGGCGGGACGCAGGTAAGGAGATGTTCCTCGCTCCTGCGGCTTTATACACAGCGATGTGTGCTGCCGCAGGAACGAGGAACAACATCGTACCTGTCGCTGCAGCGGAATTATGAAAATGACCGACACTACACAGCTCACCGATTTTCGACGCTTTTGCGAACGTGCTTCTAGGCCAGGGGGTGGGCAATTCATTTTTCAATGGGGCTGCATAAGAAATTGGGATGGTTTCAGAGGACCGGACCAATATAATTAACTCGGATCTACATCATATATATATATATATATATATATATATATATATATTATATATATATAGTGTGAGGTAGCGACCACCAATGTGGTAAATGGTCGCTATATGTCACAGTGGAGTAGGTACCGGCGATATCTAAACGGAAGAGGTTGCTATGGGACTTGTAGTCCACAAAGGCTTCTTGCTACACATAAGGGTCAGGTTCCCTTTAATAATCCCAGGGTGCTGTGCAAGGCTGAGATTCACAGACCTCCACCTGTGGGTGTGGCCAGCTTGATTTAGGAGACTGGCAGTGTGTGTTGGAAGGGAGAGTGAGAGCAGAGCCGAGAGCTCTGCATGGAGCATCCTGTGTGGAGGTTGAGCACAGGACTCAGATATTCAGACTGAGGTGAGTGCAGCCAGACTAGGGCTGTAAGGCCGAACCTCTCCTGGAGGAGACACAGACCCAGGGGTCTGCAGAGGGCCCTGGGGCCAAGAAGGAACCTCAGCTAGAGGTGTCTGCTACCAGGTACCAGAGAGAGAGGAAAGTGGTTAAACTCCTACTATGAACTTGTACTAGAGTCTGCTCTGTAAGCTGCAGAGTCGGAAGCCTGGAAAAGCTCCAGGCCTGCGTGGAGCGATTATAAGTTTGTGGACCCTCTTGGAACAGTCGAACGGGGCATCGTAAGACCGTCTCCTACGGCAAGGGGTGCCTGTGTGACGGGGACCCGTATGGACGGTGCATAACCCGGCTGTGTTCCGGGTCCA
>NW_027444967.1:145000-173197 GCF_048569485.1 Anomaloglossus baeobatrachus
CATACACACACACACCCAGCCAGGCCTCCTATACACATGCATACATACACATACACACAGCTAGGCCTCCTATACACATACATACACACACACAGCCAGACCTCCTATACACATGTATACATACACACACAGCCAGGCCTCCTATACACATGCATACATACATACACACACAGCCAGGCCTCCTATACAGATGCATACACACACAGCCAGGCCTCCTATACACATGCATACATACACACACAGCCAGGCCTCCTATACACATGCATACACACACACACACACACACACACACATCAACAAAGCACAAACACAGAACCACGTATGTATATTTACCTTAAAAAAAAAAAAAGTGTCTGTACATGCAGTGGAGCCGGGCTCAGCGGAGAGCAGAAGCAGTGCAGGAAGTCAGGAATCAGCTTCTTTGAAGTGAAGCTCCGGCCCTGCCCCCAGGTCTGCTCCGTGTGAGTGGCTGAATGCAGCTTCCGTAGAGCAGTGTGCAGCTGCCGGCCTCCTGTCACTGCAGACAGGGAGCTTCAGGGCAGGAGCGGCCGCACACACCAATGAGACAGATAGTCGGGTGGCCGGAAACTACTGCTCATAGACCGGCCCGGGGGGCAATTGCCCCCCTGCGTCAATGACCAGTCCGCCCCTGTACATCAATACACCCCAAATATTTGTCAACAGTTACCCCCTCCCCCAATTCCTCCCGCCCCCCATTGTCCCCGCAGGTTACTAGTAACCACTCACCTCTCCCTTCTTACTGTCCCTCCTCAGGCACCTCCGTATGTGCCCCCGCTGAGCTGCTTCTCTTTTACATGCACAGGCTGTGCCGATGCTTGTTTTCCTAGATGCCCCCGCCGCTGCTTCTCTCCGTACGGCCCCGGCTGCTGCAGCTTCTTCTCCTGCCGGGCAGGAACTTTTCAAATGAGACACGTGTGCCGTACTAACGACATCAGGGCGCGCGTGTGTCATACAGAGCATCTGCCGGGCAGAGAACAGAGGACAAATTCCTGAGTTCCGCTGCCTACACTGTGCGGCGCTGCAGGATCGCTCCCAGCCCGGCACGCAGCGTGTGATGACGGCGATCTGACCAGGGACCTCCCCGGAGCCTGGTGCTCCAGACAACAGGTCAGATTGCTCTCATCAGTGACCGGCCAGCAAGGACGCCCTGAACCAGGAGGGCCGGTCAGAGAGTAGGAGAGCCGGATGTGGCCCGTGGGCCGCTCCTTGACCAGGTCTGTTCTAGGCTTTACACATTGCGACGTCGTTACCGGCGCCGGATGTGCGTCACTTTCGATTTGACCCCAACGAGATCGCAGTAGCGATGTCGCAACGTGCAAAGTACCCCTTAGATCAGGAATAGAACAGCCATTTATAGGACATTTCATAACTTTCCCAAATTCCTATGAAAAAATATTCAGCACATTCTGCATTGAACTACTGTCCCCAATTTATTATATATTTTAGGAGTCGGTCCATGTTATACCGACTCCACCAAAATGAACTCCGACTCCACAGCTTTGCTTGTTGCTCCGGACGCGATTCTAAATTTTGTGTACTTTTGAAGTATATTTTTGTTTTTACATAAAATATATGCATTTATTGGTATAATATTTTACTTTTTTTTGTACATATGTTTCTGGGTTGTTTTTTTGTTTTATACATATATATATATATATATATATATAATATATATTATATAATATATTCTTACTGTATATTTTCTATATGGGACATTTAACTTTTATTGCTTTGATCTCAGGTATAAGTGTATTGCAATATACCTGTCAGCACTGCACTGACAAAAGCCTTTTAGATCATGTTCCTGGCGTGATCTCAGAGGCTTTCCATAGCTAGGTGACAGAGGTCATCATGATGACTTTGGGTTTCCATGGCAATGATAGGGCCCCCATGATCACATTAATGGGGTACTGATTGCTTGATTGAGGGAGCCCCTAAATGCTGGGATTGCTATTGATTGCAGCATTTAGGGGGTTAACCTTCCCAGGCACCGCTCCTTGCTGTGAGAGCCGGGGCTTGGCTATCATGTAAGCTGAGGTCACTGCGTCAATTGCACAGGCACAGCTTCTGTGTCCCACACGATTGCCATGACATACCCATACGTCGGGAACCCCTTCCCATAGACTTACATTGACATTTCTCATCTGTGACTCCAGAGAAACTGACATGTGAATAGCCCCATCGTTTATAATATGTTCAATATGTTCATAATCTGTTCATAATCTGTTCTTGGAAAAAAAAACACTGATACAACACACACATGAATGATGCTTCACACTGCGGGGCAAGTATGGGAACTACTTAATCCTTGAATTCAGGTTTCCTTTTTATCTCTGTGGCACAGGAATATAGAATTCAATCTCTAAACGTGCCATCTGTTTCTATATACACTTATTAAAAAAATAGATACTTCTAACATCACTGAATTCATCATGGTGTTTTCGGAGTATGTCGCCATTGTAACAAGTCAGTTCATGAAAGTCCAAAAAATACTTGGTTGGGTGAATTTGGTGTGGAAGAACTTCACTGGCCCTCAAACAGTCCTGACCTTAAGACGGGGTCACTCGAGCATATGGCATCCGCTGTGATAGAATTGGATGCCATATGCTAATGACACTCGGCTTAAACTTTGCTGCAAGCGTGTGCCGAGTGTCATTCACTGTTCTCCAATTCTCTCACATGCCAGAATTGGAGCACATGTGAAGAGAACATGGAGAGATTAATATCTCCATCTTCTCCATTGCCGGTCTCTGCGTATATCGGATTCTGATGGCATCAGTGCAGTCTGATGACTTGTGTGGGTGCGCGTGATTCCATTTGCAGAGGCACTTTCAGCATGTTGCAATTGTTATGCCTAATCGGCATAAAAGAACATCGCAGATCTGCTCTGCCTCATTGAATAATATTGGTTTTGAGTGCAATGCAACATTTTCTAGCATTGCATTTGCCTGTTTTACACAGTAATGTGAGCGCACCCTAACTCTATTAAACACCTTAAGGTTAAAGTAAAGATTGCAAGCTAGAACCCCTCTTTCAACATCAGTGGCTGACCTGATGTCAGGAAAGTGACTGGGGACCCCATGGGGAGCCTATATTGGCCCTAAAGCTGGGGCCCCTGCGCTCACACTAACCCTGGAGGTACCCTTGATGGTAGGGAGGTCCAGGTCACCACCCTAGGCCCTTTCTCCTGTCCTCATCCCTGATGTTATGAGACCCCGGGGGTAAAGGGCACAAACAGGAGTCAGCACCCCACCAATAAATATGGACAGACAGGAGTAACAACAACAACAAAACTTACTCGTACACACGGAAACCACTCACAAAAGAGCCACAAAAAGTGCACAAGGGGAGACAAAATAAAAAGGGGGAATAAACCGGCTACTGGGTAACTTCCAAAACAGAACAAACATAATTGAGAATGCTGCAGCAAACTCCACTGCTGCAGCTAATAGAAGAACTGAGAGAGTAAATAACAGCTCCTTCCACCTCCTGTCCAAGCTTCCTAATGATAGAAAATAACCAGCACCCTCTGTTGGACGTAGAGGGTATTTATACAACCTGGGAGCGGTCCCCACCTGACAGGAGTTGCTTGAATTAACTCTTCTCCCCAAAGGAAAGGGAATTCATTTAATCTGAAGAGTCCCACAAGAAAGTAAAACTCTGACCCAGAACATGTCACAAAACTTTGCAACAGGGGAAAGTCTGTGACAGCTGATTAATGTTCTTCTGGATGAATGGACAAAAATCTGCACAGAAATACCCCAAAATTCTTTAAAAAGCCTTTCTAGAGTGTAAGCTGTAATATCTGCAAAGGGAGAGCAACTCCATATTAATGACTAGGGATTTAGAATGGGATGTCATAACACTTCCCTGGGTGTAATATGTAGGTGTCCCAATACTTTTGTCTGTAAGTGTAATAGATTCTGCTTCTTCCAATTTTGAAAGTTGGAGATTGCTCCTCTGATGAAATTTGGTATGTGAATGAAGATCATAATCAATTTTTTGGTATTTATTTTAGGCCATTGAATATGAGAAACTTGAGGAAAGCACGGCTGGATGGTACGCAAATTTTCGGTAAGCACTAAACACAGCTATCATTCGGGTATCTTTACATTGTATGCTACATTTCCAATAGTTATAAACAACATCTGAACAGGTGGGGGAAATTTTTGGTTGGTCACATCCGATCACCATAACCCCTATATAGGACAACAAGGACAACAAGGGTAATAAATCCCCGGTAGAGACTCCATAAATATCAAAAGACCAAAAGAAAACGAGTCATAACCACTACCTTAATGCAAATAATTATACAAAGTTTATTAATCAGTTGTATAAAAAACACACAGATTAAAAAGGTTCAAAAAGAGTGCTGGAGAGGATACAAAAGGAGAGGAACTGCACACCTATGCTGAATATGTGCAAAAGCACATCAAGTACTGGCTGGGAACCTGTGTCACAAAATGATAACTCTGAAAATAGCTCTAAAACTGCAATAGTTACCATATAAATCAAGTGGGGTGCAACGTAGTGCAAAAAATACTGGGCAGAGAGATGGTACAGAAAGTGCCCACTGCACATGCACTATGCTACACTGAAGTAGGGAAGGGGAGAACGTTCGCCCCTAGTACAATAAAAGTAGCCAGAAGGATTGCAGGTCAGAGAAATAAACAAGGACACATACCCATGATAGCCAGATCAGCAAAGATGAGGTGCAGCTCCACAGACCCAAATGGCAAAACAATTGTTTTTGCCATTTGGGTTTTGCACTGCAAAGCTGAGATTTTGCCCAAATTTCTGCCACAAAAAGGCTGCAGTTTGAACTGCATAGTGCGGTCTAGAAACCCAAATTCCCATAGACAATGCTTGAAAAGCAGAACACATCCATTTTGGCATTAAACGCTGCAGTTGAAAAAGCAGGTAAAAAGCAAAGTGCGGTCGCACCCTAACTCAGGAAGAGTTCAGAAATCAGTATTTTGTGGAATAACCATGATTTTTAATCACAGCTTTCATGTGTCTTGGCATGCTTTCCACCAGTCTTTGACACTGCTTTTGGGTATCCTTATGCCACTCCTGGTGCAAAAATGTAAGCAGATCTTTGTTTGATGGTATGTGACTATCCTCTTGATTACATTCCAGAGGTTTTCAATGGGGTTTAGGTCTGGAGATTGGGCTGGCCATGACAGGGTGTTGATGGGGTGGTCCTTCATCCACACATTGATTGACCTAGCTGTATGGCATGGCAGATATAAATAGTCGACGGGGATTGCGCTGCTCCATGCCGCAACCAACGTCCCCTTGATGCGATCACGGGGTGCCTATGTGTTGCTATAATAGCGCGTGATCAGGTGATGACCCCTGACACTGCCATAACTCACTTCCTGTGAGAGCCGACATTGTGCTGGCACTCACAGGAGATGAGCATTTCTGCTGATCAAAGTGATGCTGCTCACATCAGCAAAAATTAACAAGCGATCAGACTGTGCAGTGATAATGTCCCCTATGGGACTAGTAAAACAATAAAAGGCTTAAAAAAAAATATGATAAAAAAAAAAAATCCTAAAAGTTCAAATCATTACTTTTTCGCCCTTTTGAAAATAAACCTATTAAAAAATACATATATTTGGTATAGCGCCATGTTCAGAAATCAGTTAATGTGCACGTCAGCTCAAGACACAAAGTAATTTGTCACTAAACACCAGATCCCAAAAAATTAGAATGCTAGGGGGGGGTCTTGAAAAATGGCACCAAAAGCACAATTCTTTTTTTGGATGAAGTTCTGATTTTTTTTTTTTTCACTCCTTAGATAAAAATAAAAGTATACATATTTGGTATCTACTAACTCATACCGACCTGAGGCATCATTCTAACATGTCCATTTTACTATATAGTGAACATTGTAAATAACAGACCACAAAAACAATTGTGCAATTACACTGTTTTTGGAATTTCTCTGCACTTGGAATTTCCCATTTTCCAGTACACTATATGGTAAAACTAATGGCTCCATTTTCAAAAGTACAGCTCGTCCTGCAAAAAACAAGTCCTCATATGGCAATATTGATGGAACAGTAAAAGTTATGGCTCTCGGAAGAAGGGGAGGAATAAACGAAAATGAAAAAGAGAAAATCACTAGGGGGTGAAGGGAATGAACCACAGAGTTATGTCACAGTAAAAATTTAATAAATAACATTTCCCACTTGTCTACATTACATCGGTGCAATTTTGGAAACATCTTTTTTTTTTTTTTTTTTTAAGTGATTTTAAGAGGCCTAAGTGACATAAAATACCAAAATTGACACCAGTCTAAAAATTGCACCCCTCAAACTGCTGAAAACCACATCCATAAAGTTTATTAACCTTTTAGGTGCTTCACATGAACTAAAGCAATGCGCAGGGGAAAAATTAAATTTTTACTTTTTTCCACAAAAATGTTGCATTAGCCCCAAATTTAGTATTTTCACAAGGGTAAGAGAAATTGCACCATTTGTTGTGCAATTTCTCCTGAATACACAGATACCCCACGTGTGGTGGAAATTTACTGTTTTGCGTCAGAGCAGGGCTCATAAGGGAAGGAGCGCCATTTGAATTTTAGAGCGCAAAAGTGTCTGAAAAAGTCAGCAGATGCCATGTCGCGTTTGGAGAACCCCTGTTGTACCCCGACAAGTGACCTCATTTTGGAACCTAGACCCTTCAAGGACTTTATCAAGATGTTTGGTTAGCACCTTGAACCCCCAAGTGCTATTTTATTATGTTGACCTGTGAAAAGGAAAAAAACATACATTTTTATCACAAAAATGTTACTTTAATTATTAATCTTTCATTTTCACAAGGTTTCAGAAGAAAATGCACCATACAATTTGAGCAATTTTTCATGACTTTGGTAATCTCCCAACATGTGGTCAAAACTTTTTGAGGCACAACATGAAGAAGGGAAAGAGCGCCATATTTGAGTTCAGATTTAGTTGGAATAGTTTTGGAGTGTCATGACACATTGGCAGAGCCCCTAAGGTGCCAGAACAGCAGAAATCCCCCACAATTGACCCCATTTTACAAATTGCACCCCTCAATGAATTCATGGGGTGCAGTGAGCATATTGACACTCTCTAGGTGTGTCCCAAAATGTTATACTATTGGGCAGTGAAGAAAGAACAATTACATTTTTACTACTGAAATGTTGTTTTAACCCCAGATTTCCTATTTTACAAGGTGAATAGGTACAAAAAGGCCCCCTAATATGTTATACCATTTTTCTTGAACGTGGTACTACCCCGTATGTCAACAAAAAAAAAAAAAACGACAAGTGCACTCTGAAATGCTATACATTGCAATAAAGATAATGGACCGTTTTACAGTTTGGGATATTCTGGATGCAGCGATTTCAATTATGTGTACATATTTTTGTTTTAATGCAAGCACTGCAGTTTTAGTATAGAGTGTGATGGATTTTTGTGATTTGAGTTTTATTTATTTATTTTTACACATTTTATGAAACGGTTTTCCTTTTTAACTTAGTCCCACTGGGGCAAATTAATATTTTTTACTTTGATTGCTGGTCTCATGCATTGCAATACTCGTGTACTGCAGTGCGTGAGACCTGTCAGTTGTTCATTGACACAGCCTCTTAGAACCTGCTTATTATAAGCAGGGTCTAACGGGCCACTTTACCCTGGATTACCATAGCAACCATAGTACCATTACAATTGCTGGAGGCCCTTGGATTCAAAATAGGTTTGTTACCCCCTTTTTAACAACTTGGATCCTGCTGTCATATTTGAGGGGTTAATTGGCTCTGATCGGTTGGGGCCAATGGCGCAGGTTGTCAGTTGTCATATACAGCTGTCACCCACAGGATTTTTGTCTGCTGGGGGCACTATTTACTTATTACTCACTGCTACTTTAAAATAGTGCTGAGGATTAAGGCTGCTTAAAGGGAACCTGTCAGCAGAAATTTTGCCCTAAACCTAAAAGTTTTCTCTTCTGCAACTCCTGGGATGCATTCCAGCAAGGTTCCTATAGTTATTCTGCCCCCTTTTAGATCAAAATAAATAGTTTATAAAGTGGTACCTTTCGGTTTGAAAATCTTGTTAATTCTACCACGGGGGCGGGCTGTCTGTTGTCAGTTACTGTCCCTCCTGCCGCTTTAGGCCGTCCCCAAACGCTCATTTACATACCTCAGGACGCCGCCCAGTGTGTCCGTGGTCTCGCGCATCCGCCGTGCCACTGTAGCGGGACTGTGCACAGTGGGACCGCTGGTGACGTTGCACAGGCACGAGATTATGGGCGGCACTGTGATTTTCATCAGCAAGCTCCCGCCCATAATCTCGTGCCCGCGTTTTCCCCCTCTGCCTCATCTGTTCTGCGCATGCCCTGGCCACATGACCAGATGATCGGTGGTGTCCTGCTCCGCTCCTCCCATCTATTTCCTGTTCCAGGGCTAGATGGGAAAGAGGTGACGTTGGGTCATCTGGACAGGGCATGCGCAGAACGGTGGAGGCAGAGGGGACGAGATTATGGGCGGGAGCTTGCTGATGAAAATCACACCGCCGCCCATAATCTCGTGCCTGCGCAACGTCACCAGCGGTCCCACTGTGCACAGTCCCGCTACAGTGGCACGGCACATGCGCGAGACCACGTACGCACTGGGCGGCGTCCTGAGATATGTAAATGAGCGTTGGGGGATGGCCTAAAGCGGCAGGAGGGATAGTAACGGACAACAGAAAGCCCGCCCCCGTGGTAAAATTAACAAGATTTTCAAACTGAAAGGTACCACTTTATAAACTATTTATTTGGATCTAAAAGGGGGCAGAATAACTATAGGAACCTTGCTAGAATGCAGCCCAGGAGCTGCAGTAGGGGAAACTTTTAGGTTTAGGGCAAAATTTCTGCTGACAGGTTCCCTTTAACGGCCGCTATTTTAATGCGAATTGGCAGCTATTAAGCTGTTAGGAAAGCAAGAGGTTGGCATAAAGTGCTGGATTTTTTTATTAACATGTTGTATTGAGTTTACCTCTGGCTTGTCTTCTCCCTGCGTCATTAGTATTTTAACACTAGAAGTCCCAGGAATTTTGAGCTCCATAGGGTTCCAATGGTAGAAATGTTAAATTACCCCTCTCTGGGACTTCTTGTGTTAAGGACCTTGGCAAGGAAAGTCTTTTGAACTTGCCGAATTATTTTCAAAATACACTATATGTGAAAAGTACTAGGCTTGTAAAGATATGATTTGTTAAAGTCAGGAGTATTTCATATATTGCAACCTCTTTCTTTTTCAGGCAAAAGTTGAAGGCTGGAGGTGGATATCTGAGGGAAGGATGGCAGTATACATAATTTTCTCTGCAATTCTCTTGTTAAATGTCATCAGGTTGCCTTGCCGTGAGTTTGAATACAAAATAATTATATTACATATGTGGATATATTCACATATTTCTGATATGCTATATGTAGCGAGCGTGAAAAGATGTTTTTCCCCAGTTTTGACTCGGCTTATTCACCAATGGTTGCCCACTCGTTAATTTGTAAAGAAAATATTTAAATAGATTTGCTCTATATCCTGCAATCAGGGCTGTGGAGTCAGTAAGCAAAACCTGCGACTCCGACTCCTCAATTTCCCTTGCACCGACTCCACAACTCCGACTCCCACATATATTGCTTATATTTAAGTGAAAAATTTATTGTAGTACAATGTGAACATCAGATAGTTAATCTATCTATTGGAATACAATTTTAGAACACAAAAAAACTGTAATAAATTGTAAATATGTAATACACTATGTAATATACAGTAGATTACTAATATATAGATAGTGAGGTTGCACCCCGCAACCTGGGGGTTCCACTCACTTGCAGCGGTGCGAGGTAACTTCAGCAACACAGGTGCACAGTCTCTTTATAAAAATTCCAGCCGTTTATTTAAACACTTGTCATAAACGGCAAACATTCAACATAACAGGCCTCTCCTGGCTGAAAAGGAAAACAGGTACTGCCACCTACCATGGGCTTCCAGTCCAATACAGTCTCTATTAGAGGTCTGGCACCTGTACACACTGGGTCCTACCAACGAACACCACTTGCTGTGGTTCCTTCCAAGAACCCAGAGACACTCTGTAGGCTCCTGTCTGTCTCTCCTCCAGGAGTGGTTTGGTCCTGCAGTCACAGCCCTAGCCTGGCTGTCCTCACCTCAGTCTCCACTCAGACTGAATTCCAAACTTTCGACAGTCTCCTAAATTAGACTGGACACACCCACAGGTGGAGATCTGTGATTCTCCAGACCTGCACAGCACACTGGCATTATTAAAGGGAACCTGACCCTTATATGCAGAAACAAGCCTTTGTGGACTACAAGTCCCATAGCAACCTCTTCAGTTTAATATCGCATGGACCTTCTCCACTGCGACACATAGCCACCATTTACCACATTGGTGGTCGCTACCTCCCAAAATATATATTCAATCAGTTTAATTATACTTATGTTTGAAGCATTGTTTTGTGAGGATCCATTTTTGGGCTCAAAAACAGATCCTCACAAAGAATGAGCATGTCAGTTTGTGTGGCGTTTTTCTAATCTGCTTTTGCTATTGAAAACATTATCTAGGAGCTCAAAAGCCTTTCAGGTGATGCAGTTTTTTAAAAAGCTGATCTGCAGCTGAAAAACGTATCCTGACAAAACGCAGCAAAAACGCTGTGTGTGAATAGCCTTAGATCAGGAATAGAACAGCCATTTATAGGACATTTCAAAACTTTCGCAAATTCCTATGAAAAAAATATTCAGCACATTCTGCATTGCACTACTGTCCCCAATTTCTTATATATTTTAAGAGTCTAAGTTGGTCCATTTTATACCGACTCCACAATAATGAACTCCGACTCCACGACTTCGACTACAGTCCTGCCTGCAACCAGTTTAATTGACAGGTCTTTCCTGTGTGTGTAGATAGGGAGAGACCTAGAGACCATAGAGTGTCGCTGGGAAAGCCCGGCCTTGGTGATTACTAGTATTTATCATGCAGCCAGGCTCTGATTGCTGCTGCCCGTGGTTTGGGTGAGCAAGAATGAGGTAACAAGTTCCCTTTATAATTCCCAGTCTGTAGTCTGTACCAGTACTGTGTTCAGTAACTACTGGAGCCAGTTATTGCACCATAATTCAGTTAGATTAGGACAAGCTTCTAGCGTCATTCTGTCCATCATGCTACTATTTTCACTCTGAATTACATTTTCTTTAGGACTCCATTCACGTTCTAAACTTTTTTATCCATAGACTCTTAACATGTATCTGGGAAAAAACAGATGAAACTATGATATTGTGCTTGTTTCATCCTTGTCTCACAGACTTTAATGGTCAAGTCTGATCATGAGGACTGATGAGAATAGGACATGTTCAAAGTCTTCTGGACCACAAACACGGACCCATTTATATGGCTGAATGAAACATTATGGGTTAGTGTGCGGCCGGAAAAAGCAACAAACAGCACTAGGACGTCCCACATATATAGAGTCATTAAAACAGAGTGATCTATTTCAAGTGTCTATTTCTGTTATTGTTGATGATTATGGCTTACAGCCAATAAAAACCCAAAAGTCATTATCTCAGAAAATTAGAATATTATTTAAGACCAACTGAAGAAATTATTATAAACTCAGAAATGTTGGCCTACTGAAAAGTCTGTACAGTAAATGCACTAAATACTTGGTCAGGGCTCCTTTTGCATTAATTACTGCTTCAATGCAGCGTGCTACAGAGGCGATCACCCTGTGGCACTGCTGAGGTGTTATGGAGGCCCAGGTTGCTTTGCTAGCAGCCTTCAGCTCATCTCATTGTTGGGTCTGGTACCTCTCATCTTCCTCTTGACAATACCCCATAGATTGTTGTAGTGCTAACATATTAGTGGCCATCAGGAATCCATATTGGAAGTCTGTATTTAAGAAACCCTTTAAGATATTAGCCTGCAACAGTTATAGTTTATATTAGCTTGTTTTTCAGGTTTCTGTTCTCCAGACACCTTCAGTTATAGTTGTAGTGAGAAAAATATATGTTTATAGTATCACTCAGTACCACATAGTTTTCTTATCAATATTTACTGAGAATGTGCGTGTGTTTATAGTATTGTAAAACATCTGAAACCAGGAGCTTTTTGGCATGTCTCATCCGATGATGCATTTGTCCAGTGTAGATTGGCATCTGAAGAGCTGGCCACTCAGAAGAGGGATACTATATTGGACAAATGGGGAACCTATTAGAGTTTGTGTAACATTTGGTTACGCAAGCAATTTGTTTTCAAGTGGGATATAGACTGGTGAAGATTTCAGTGAAGCAGAAGCCTGTTTACCTGTGGAGGGGACGCCCGTTGACACCACAGTGTGGATCCCAGGAGTTTCTCTGTCTTCGCTGTTTTGCTTCTCACAGCTGATATTTCGGGCAGATAATGCGTGTAGCTCCTGGTGAAGATTCTTCTTTTTTAGTGTGTAATGTAAGTACTTTACCTTTGTGATCTTTATTATGCAAAAGTGTACGCAATATCACACTATTTCCTATTTTCTGTAATCATTCTAATAAAATTAGTCGCCTTCTTTAAAGGGAACCTGTCATCAGAAATTTTGCTTTAAACCTAAATGTTTCCCCCTCTGAAGCTCCTGGGCTGCATTCTAGCAAGGTTCCTGTTGTTTTTTTGCTCCCTTTTAGACCAAATATAATGCTTTATAAAGTTGTACCTTTTGGGATGCAAATCTTCTAAATTACCATGGGGGCGGGCTCTCTGGTGTCTGTTACTGTCCCTCCTGCTGATTTACGCCGTCCCCCAATGCTCCATTTCATACTTCAGCTCGCCGCCCAGTGCGCCCGAGGTCCTGCGCATGCGCAGTGCCACTGTAGCGGGACTGTGCACTGCGTGCACAGTGTGACCGCTGGTGACGTTTGCGCAGGCACGAGATTATGGGCGGCTCTGTGATTGTCATCGCAAGTGCCCGCCCATAATCTAGTGCCCGCGCTTTCCCCTCTGCCTCCAGCGTTCTGCGCAAGCGCTGGCCAGATGACCGCACATCCCCTCTTTCCCATCTTTCCCTGGAGCAGGCAATAGATGGAAGGAACGGAGCAGTACACCACCGGTTACGGCCAGCGCTTGCGCAGAACGCTGGAGGCAGAGAGGAAAGTGCGGGCACTACATTATGGGCGGGCACTTGCGAGGATAATCACAGCGCCGCCCATAATCTCGTTGGGGGACGGCGTAAATCGGCAGGATCGACAGTAACGGACACCAGAGAGCCCGCCCCCATGGACGATTTAGAAGATTTGCATCCCAAAAGGTACAACTTTATAAAGTATTATATTTGGTCTAAAAGGGGGCAAAAAAATAACAGGAACCTTGCTAGAATGCAGCCCACGAGCTGCAGAAGGGGAAACTTTTAGGTTTAAAGCAAAATTTCTGATGGCAGGTTCCCTTTAAAGCTGTATACGATCCCTTTAAATACTTGGCAAAACAATTGTCTATGGGGTTTAGGTCAGGCGAGTTTGCTGGCCATTCAAGCACAGTGGTTATTAAACCAGGTATTGGTACTTTTGGCAGTGTGGACAGGTGCCAAGTCCTGCTGGAAAATCAAATTTCCATCTCCAAAAAGCTTGTCAGCAGAGAGAGACATGAAGTGCTCTAGAATTTTCTGGTAGATGGCTGCACTGACTTTGTTCTTGAAAAAACACAGTGGACCTACACCAGCAGATGACATGGCTCCCCAAACCATCACTGATTGTGGAAACTTCACACTAGACCTCTAGCAGCTTGGATTGTGGCCTCTTCACTCTTCCTCTAGACTCTGGGACTTTGATTTCCAAATGCAATGCACAATTTACTTTCATCTGAAAACAACACCTTGGACCACTGAGGAACAGTCCAGTTCTTTTTCTCCTTGGCCCAGGTAAGACGCTTCTGGCGTTGTCTATTGGTCATGAGTGGCTTGGCGCAAGGAATGCAACACATGTAGCCCATGTCCTGGATATGTCTGTGTGTGGTGGCTCTTGAAGCACTGACTCCAGCAGCAGTCCACTCCTTGTGAATCTCCCCCAAATTTTTGAATGGCCTTTTCTTAACAATTGCTTGTGCAACTTTCTCTACCACACTTTTTACTTCCACTCAACTTTCGATTAATATGCTTGGACACAGCCCTCTGTGAACAGCCAGCTTTTTTAGCAATGACCTTTTGTGGCTTACCCTCCTTGTGGAGTGTGTCAATGACTGCCTTCTGGACATCTGTCAAGACAGCAGTCTTCCCCATAATTGTGTAGCCTACTGAACCAGACTAAGGGACTATTTTAAACACTTAGGAAGCCTTTGCAGGTGTAATTATTCTACTTTTCTGAGATAACGACATTTGAGCTTTTATTGGTTGTAAGCCATAATCATCAACATTAACAAAAATAAACACTTGAAATAGATCACTCTGTTTGTAATAAGTCATAATATGTGCATTTTCCCTTTTTGTATTGAATTACTGAAATAAATTAACTTTTGATGATATTCAAATTTATTGAAATGGACACTTATGTCCCAAATGAGGTCATGGATGGCACCCAAAATAGGTGGGGGCAGGATTACAGATCCACACAGTGCCCCTCTGGTCTTCCTTTCATGACAACTGCTCACATCTTCTTCCTGATGCATTTCGCTATATCACTCATCAGGGTATGTGGGAATGGGTGAGCTGGCATCAGCAAACAAAAATATGTGGCATGAGCATGCACTTGATGATCTGAGGTTTAAGTCCTTCAGCTGGGGCAGAGCACATGACAGCACTTGGTCACATTGCACAAAGGTCCTATAATGAAAATCGCACATTATAGCAATCGCAGCAAAACCTGCACAGCGATGCCAGCCAAGCGCAAGTAAAAATTCCCAATACAGTGCAGGTTGCATGCCGAAAGGCTGAAAAAATGGCCCGCAGACAAGTGACAAGTCACATGACTTGCAGGACCTGCCGTCCGTAGGACAATACACGCCCACATCACATGACTCGCATGTCAAGCAACTCATTGTCAGATAACTTGTTAAAAATATCAAATAGGTGGCGGAGCTATGTGTAATTCCGCAAATAAGGGTACGCTCACACGAGCATTGAAATCGGATGAGTGCAATGCAAGAACATCTCGCATTGCACTCAGACCAATGTTAGTCAATGAGGGAGAGCAATTGGTCAGCTTTTCTCGTATACAGATTCTGGATGCGAGAAAAGCGGCAGCATGCAGCGATTTTCTGCTAGAGCCGTATCCCTCGCACCCATTCAAGTGAATGGGTGTGAGAGAAACCGGACTGCACTCGGATGTTGTCCCAGTGCAGTACGATATACGCACAGGCTGACAATGGAGGAGATGGGGGGGGGGATTAACCTCTCCCTCTCGTCCGCTCCTTCACAGCTGTGACCCGATTGCAAGATCGGGTCACAGTCGCATGACACTCGGCTCAGGCTCACAGCAGAGCCTGAGTCGGGGGTCATTAGCATATTGCATCCAATGCTCTCGCATCGGATGCCATACGCTAATGTGAGTCCAGCCTAAGGGACAGGACCGGTATAAGGACTGCCAGCACTAAGTAGGAGCGAACACATTTGGCAGTCCACTACCTTAGGTGCCATTCATGACCTCATTTGGTACATATATGGACACACAGGCGGGGGGGGGGGGGGCACAGACAGTGGGGGAAGAGGGGGACACAGACAGCGGGGCGGGAGGGGGACACAGACAGCGGGGCGGGAGGGGGACACAGACAGCGGGGCGGGAGGGGGACACAGACAGCGGGGCGGGGGGGGGACACAGACAGCGGGGCGGGAGGGGGACACAGACAGCGGGGCGGGAGGGGGACACAGACAGCGGGGCGGGAGGGGGACACAGACAGGGGGCGGGAGGGGGACACAGACAGGGGGCGGGAGGGGGACACAGACAGGGGGCGGGAGGGGGACACAGACAGGGGGCGGGAGGGGGACACAGACAGGGGGGCGGGAGGGGGACACAGACAGGGGGGCGGGAGGGGGACACAGACAGGGGGGCGGGAGGGGGACACAGACAGGGGGGCGGGAGGGGGACACAGACAGGGGGGCGGGAGGGGGACACAGACAGCGGGGGAGGACACAGACAGCGGGGGAGGACACAGACAGCGGGGGAGGACACAGACAGCGGGGGAGGACACAGACAGCGGGGGAGGACACAGACAGCGGGGGAGGACACAGACAGCGGGGGAGGACACAGACAGCGGGGGAGGACACAGACAGCAGGGGAGGACACAGACAGCGCGGGGGGGGACACAGACAGCGCGGGGGGGGACACAGACAGCGCGGGGGGGGACACAGACAGCGCGGGGGGGGACACAGACAGCGCGGGGGGGGACACAGACAGCGCGGGGGGGACACAGACAGCGCGGGGGGTGACACAGAGCTGCAATTTTTCAAAACTGTTACCGTAAATTCAGAAAATCACAAGAAAAAGCAGCAATAAATTAAAAACAATTAATTTACAGTGCAGCAAAGAGCATAACACAATTGTATTGCGTCAACATGGCCATTTTCGCTGCAATACAATAAGGTGTATGATTTCACGATGATCATGGTAACAAAAAATAAAAAAAGCATTCTGTATATAGTACCGTATGTTTTATCACATCATTGTGAACATTTAGCATACAGTAGAATACTTCAGACACGTTAGACAGAAAATATGGGAAGAGATATACAATACACTAGGCAGGGCCAGCCTTAGCCTGATTGGTGCCCTGTGCAAAACTGCCCTTTGCTGCCCCCACCCTACTATTTTTTACCCAGTTTCTCAAGACAAAAATGAGGACAGGAGGCCATTTTTTTGGTATCCCAAGAATATTGATTTCCTCAAATGTATTGTAAAATAAACGCCTCCAAATTTGTGCTTGAGAATCTGCACCTCAAATCCACATTAATTCCACCACATCTGACCTCGTTCTTTTAGGCCTAAGCCACACGGCGAGAAAATCGGTGCGAGTGGAGTGCGATAAAACATCGCATTCCCCTCGGACCAATTCTAGCCTGTGTGTCAGCGCACATGAGCGATTATTTTCTCAGCCCTAATCGGACCGAGAATACAATCGCAGCATGCTGCGATTGTAAGGAGAGACTCTTTCTCTCGCACCCATTCAAGTGAATGGGGCAAGAGAAAAATCGCACTGCACTCGCAGTACACCGGTGTACTGCGCGTGCAGAGCGAGAATCGTAATAGCCGGCTACGGAGGAGAGAGGGAGAGAAATCCCTTCCTCCCCTCCTCCATGCCGGCCTGCCCCTCTGCAGTGCTGGTCCGCCCCTCCGCATCGCTGGCCCGTCCCCCGCAGCTGAGGTCTGCTCGCAGGGTCGGACCTCAGACGCAGGCACGCTCGCATGACACTCTGCTCCTGCTGTGCTGCCAGCACGAGCCGAGTCTCATACGAGCATCGCAGTAGTGCCCCGTGTGGCCCCAGCCTTAGAGGTTCTCTGATCTCCATTTATGCTGGATCCATGGATATTAGATAATGCATATCTCTCCAATGGGGCACCCATGTATCTGGAGAATGAGGCACTGCTGCTTTTTGTGGATGGTGTAAATTTTTGGACACACAGATGGGAGTTTTGCCATCTCTGGGCTGAGAGCGGCACAGGTCGTGGCCCTATTTGTGGGATCAGCATCAATTATACAAATCCTGTGGATAAATGTACAGAATGAAAAGTCCAGACACTGCACGATGGAGCTGGTGATCAATGATGAATGTACTCAGGAGGACAAAGAAGGCCAAAATACAGATGTTAAAGGAGATAGTACGAAATTGGAAAAAAATCTCGTTTTCTACATAATAAAGTGTCCTGGGGATATGTGTCTGCTTCTCAGCTCCACTGACCTGAGCTGCAGTACCACATACACAATATGAGAACGGGAGGCGCTGTGTATGCAACAACTACGGTAAATATACCGCAATCCATTTATTAATTAGTCTGGGCTCACTTTAGTTGTCAATGCTCAAAATAATTTTGTAGGACAATTTAAATCCACGCTGAATTATGTAATATTCTGAAGATCCTCATACACAACTCAGCTGCTGCAGAACCTCATAATAGAAACCACAGCTACTGAAGAATCTCATAATACACACTTACTCTGCTGCAGCACTTAATAATATACACTGCAGCTGCTACAGAACCTCATGATACACACCTCAGCTGCTGCAGAACCTCATCATTAACACCTCAGCTGCAGCAGAAGCTTATAATATGCATCTCAACTGCTTTGAACCATATAATGCACATCTCAGCTGCTGCAAAATATTATACTACACACCCCAGCTGCTGCAGGACTTCATAATACACATCTCAGCTGCTGCAGAAGCTTATATTATACACTTCAGCTGCTGCAAAACATAATACCCACCTCAGCTGCTGAAGAATCTTGTAAATATGCATCTCAGCTTCTTTAGAACCTTATAATACACATCTCATCTGCTGCAGAATCCTGTAATATCCAACTCAGCTGCTGAAAAACCTTATAATACACCCCTCAGCTGCTGCAGAACCTAATATTATGCATCTCAGCTGCTTTAAACCTTATAATACACACTTCCGCTGCTGCAAAACCTCATTTTACACCCCTCAGGGTCTGCAGAACCTTATAATGCCCACCTCAGCTGCTGTAGAACCTCTATACACATCGGCTGCTGCAAAAGCTTGTAATATAAAACTCAGCTGCAGAAGAGCCATATATAATGTATCTCAGCTGCTACAGAACCTTATATTACACATCTCAGCTGCTGCTGAACCTCACAATACACACCTCAGCTGCTGAAGAACCTTATAATATGCATCTCAGCTGCTTTAGTTCCTTAAAATACACATCTCAGCTGCTGCAGAACCTAATACACACCTTAGCTGCTGAAGAGCCTTCTAAATATGCATCTCAGCTGCTTTAAAACCTTATAATACACATCTCAGCTTCAGCAAACCCTTTTAATACACACCTCAGCTGCTGCAGAAGCTCCTCATACACAATTCAGTTGGTGCAGAACCTTATAATTCACACTTCGGTTGCTGCAGAATCTTATCACACACCTCAGCTGTTGTACAACCCCAATATATATATATATATATATATATATATATATATATATATATATATATATATATATATATATAGCTGCTGCAGAACCTTGTAATACACAACTCAGCTGCAGAAGAGCCTTATATAATGTATCTCAGCTGCTGCAGAACCTTGTAATACACATCTCAGCTGCTGCAGAACCTCATAATACACATCTCAGCTGCTGCAGAACCTCATCATACACATCTCAGCTGCTGCAGAACCTCATCATACATACCTAAGTTGCTGCAAAATTTTATAATACATCTCAGCTGCTGATGAACCTTATAATACACACCTCATGTTCTGAAGAATTTTAATAGACCCCAGCTGCTGCAGAAGCTTATATTATACACCTTAGCTGCTGCAGAACCAAATATTATGCATATCAGCTGCTGCAGAACCTCATAATACACATCTCAGCTGCTGCAGAAGCTTATATTATACACCTTAGCTGCTGCAGAACCTAATATTATGCATATCAGCTGCTGCAGAACCTCATAATACACATCTCAGCTGCTGCAGAAGCTTATATTATGCACCTTAGCTGCTGCAGAACCTAATATTATGCATATCAGCTGCTGCAGAACCTCATAATACACATCTCAGCTGCTGCAGAAGCTTATATTATACACCTCAGCTGCTGCAAAACATAATACCCACCTCAGCTGCTGAAGAATCTTGTAAATATGCATCTCAGCTTCTTTCGAACCCTATAATACACATCTCATCTGCTGCTGAACCTCATAATACACATCTCAGGTGAGAAGAGCCTTAGATAATGCATCTCAGCTGCTGCAGAACCTCATAATACATATCAGCTGCTGCAGAACCTTATACAAACGTCAGCTGCGGCAGAAATTTATAATATACATGTCAACTGCTTTAGAACCTTATAATACACATCTCGACTGCTGCAGAACCTCATAGTAAACATCTCAGGTGCAGCAGAACCTTTTAATACACACCACAGCTGCTGCAGAACCTCATCATACACACCACAGCTGCTGCAGAACCTCATTATACACACCTCAACTGCTGCGGAACCTCATTATACACAGCTGTTGAAGAACCTTATTATACACACCTCAGCTGCTTAAGAATCTCATTATAAACACCTCAGCTGCTACAGAACCTTATAATACCAAAGTCAGCTGCTGAAGACCTTTATAATGCAAACCTCAGCTGCTGAAGAGCCTTACAATACACATCTCAACTGCTGCAGAACCTAGTACACACCTCAGCTGCTGCAGAACCTTATAAATATGCATCTCAGCTGCTTTAGAGCTTTATAATACACATCTCAGCTGCTGCTGAACCTCATAATACACATCTCAGCTGCAGCAGAACCTCATCATACACACCTAAGTTGCTGCAAAACTTTATAATACATCTCAGCTGCTGCAGAACGTTATAATACACACCTCAGGTTCTGAAAATTTTTAATAGACCTCAGCTGCTACAGAAGCTTATATTATACACCTCAGCTGCTGCAGAACCTAATATTATGCATCTCAGCTGCTTTAGAACCTTATAATACACACTTCCGCTGCTGCAAAACCTCATTTTACACCCCTGAGGGTCTGCAGAACCTTTTAATGCCCACCTCAGCTGCTGTAGAACCTCAATACACATCAGCTGCTGTAAAAGCTTGTAATATAAAACTCAGCTGCAGAAGAGCCATATATAATGTATCTCAGCTGCTACAGAACCTTATATTACACATCTCAGCTGCAGCAGAACCTCATCATACACAACTCAGTTGCTGCAGAACCTAAGTTCAGCTGTTGATGAACTTTATAATGCACACCTCCGCTTCTGCAGACTTTCATAATACACCTCAGCTGCTGCAGAATCTGATAATACACACCTCAGCTGCTGCTCATATTACACATCTCAGCTGCTGCTCATATTACACATCTCAGCTGCAGCATAACCCTTTAATACACACCTTAGCTGCGCAATAACCTTATAATATGCATCTCAGCTGCTTTAGCTCCTTAAAATATACTTCTCAGCTGCTGCAGAATCTTATCACACACCCCAGCTGCTGCAGAACCTAATACACACCTTAGCTACTGAAGAGCCTTCTTAAATATGCATCTCAGCTGCTTTAGAACCTTATAATACACACCTCAGCTTCAGCAGAACCTTTTAATACACACCTCAGCTGCTGCAGAAGCTCCTCATACACAATTCAGTTGCTGCAGAACCTTACAATTCACACTTCGGTTGCTGCAGAATTTTATCACACACCTCAGCTGTTGTACAACCCCAATATATATATAGCTGCTGCAGAACCTTGTAATACACAACTCAGCTGCAGAAGAGCCTTATATAATGTATCTCAGCTGCTGCAGAACCTCATAATACACATCTCAGCTGCTGCAAAAGCTTATATTATACACCTCAGCTGCTGCAAAACCTAATACCCACCTCAGCTGCTGAAGAATCTTGTAAATATGCATCTCAGCTTCTTTAGAACCTTATAATACACATCTCATCTGCTGCTGAACCTCATAATACACATCTCAGGTGCAGAAGAGCCTTAGATAATGCATCTCAGCTGCTGCAGAAACTCATTATACAAACGTCAGCTGTGGCAGAAATTTATAATATACATCTCAACTGCTTTAGAACCTTATAATACACATCTCGACTGCTGCTGAACCTCATAGTACACATCTCAGGTGCAGCAGATCCTTTTAATACACACCTTAGCTGCTGCAAAACATCATCATACATACCACAGCTGCTGTAGAACTTCATCATACACACAGGTGCTGCAGAACCTCATTATACACACCAACTGCTGTAGAACCTCAATACACAGCTGTTGAAGAACCTTATTATACACACCTCAGCTGCTTAAGAATCTCATTATATACACCTCAGCTGCTACAGAACCTTATAATACCAAAGTCAGCTGCTGAAGACCTTTATAATGCAAACCTCAGCTGCTGAAGAGCCTTACAATACACATCTCAACTGCTGCAGAACCTAGTACACACCTCAGCTGCTGCAGAACCTTATAAATATGTATCTCAGCTGCTTTAGAGCTTTATAATACACATCTCAGCTGCTGCTGAACCTCATAGTACACATCTCAGCTGCTGCAGAACCTCATCATACACACCTAAGTTGCTGTAAAACCTTATAATACATCTCAGCTGCTACAGAACTTTATAATATACATATCAACTGCTTTAGAACCTTATAATACACATCTCAATTGCTACTGAACCTCAGTACACATCTCAGGTGCAGCAGAACCTAATATTATTCATCTCAGCTGCTTTAGAACCTTATAATACACACTTCCGCTGCTGCAAAACCTCATTTTACACCCCTCAGGGTGTGCAGAACCTTATAATGCCCACCTCAGCTGCTGTAGAACCTCAATACACATCAGCTGCTGTAAAAGCTTGTAATATAAAACTCAGCTGCAGAAGAGCCATATATAATGTATCTCAGCTGCTACAGAACCTTATATTACACATCTCAGCTGCAGCAGAACCTCATCATACACAACTCAGTTGCTGCAGAACCTAAGTTCAGCTGTTGATGAACTTTATAATGCACACCTCCGCTTCTGCAGACTTTCATAATACACCTTAGCTGCTACAGAATCTGATAATACACATCTCAGCTGCTGCAGAATCTGATAATACACATCTCAGCTGCTGCTCATATTACACATCTCAGCTTCTGCTCATATTACACATCTCAGCTGCAGCATAACCCTTTAATACACACCTTAGCGGCTGAAGAGCCTTCTTAAATATGCATCTCAGCTGCTTTAGAACCTTATAATACACACCTCAGCTTCAGCAGAACCTTTTAATACACACCTCAGCTGCTGCAGAAGCTCCTCATACACAATTCAGTTGCTGCAGAACCTTACAATTCACACTTCGGTTGCTGCAGAATTTTATCACACACCTCAGCTGTTGTAGAACCCCAATATATATATAGCTGCTGCAGAACCTTGTAATACACAACCCAGCTGCAGAAGAGCCTTATATAATGTATCTCAGCTGCTGCAGAACCTCATAATACACATCTCAGCTGCTGCAAAAGCTTATATTATACACTTCAGCTGCTGCAAAACCTAATACCCACCTCAGCTGCTGAAGAATCTTGTAAATATAAATCTCAGCTTCTTTCAAACCTTATAATGCACATCTCGACTGTTGCTGAACCTCATAGTACACATCTCAGGTGCAGCAGAACCTTTTAATACACACCTTAGCTGCTGCAGAACCTCATCATACACACCACAGCTGCTGTAGAACTTCATCATACACACAGCTGCTGCAGAACCTCATTATACACATCTCAGCTGCTGCAGATGCTTATATTATACACCTCAGCTGCTGCAAAACCTAATACCCACCTCAGCTGCTGAAGAATCTTGTAAATATGAATCTCAGCTTCTTTCGAACCTTATAATACACATCTCATCTGCTGCTGAACCTCATAATACACATCTCAGGTGCAGAAGAGCCTTAGATAATGCATCTCAGCTGCTGCAGAACCTCATAATACATCAGCTGCTGCAGAACCTCATCATACACACCTAAGTTGCTGCAAAACCTTATAACACATCTCAGCTGCTGCAGAACGTTATAATACACACCTCAGGTTCTGGAAAATTTTAATAGACCTCAGCTGCTACAGAAGCTTATAATACCCATCTCAGCTGCTGCAGAAGCTTATATTATACACCTTAGCTGCTGCAGAACCTAATATTATGCATCTCAGCTGCTTTAGAACCTTATAATACACACTTCCGCTGCTGCAAAACCTCATTTTACACCCCTGAGGGTCTGCAGAACCTTATAATGCCCACCTCAGCTGCTGTAGAACCTCAATACACATCAGCTGCTGCAAAAGCTTGTAATATAAAACTCAGCTGCAGAAGAGCCATATATAATGTATCTCAGCTGCTACAGAACCTTATATTACACATCTCAGCTGCAGCAGAACCTCATCATACACAACTCAGTTGCTGCAGAACCTAAGTTCAGCTGTTGATGAACTTTATAATGCACACCTCAGCTTCTGCAGACTTTCATAATACACCTCAGCTGCTGCAGAATCTGATAATACACATCTCAGCTGCTGCTCATATTACACATCTCAGCTGCTGCTCATATTACACATCTCAGCTGCAGCATAACCCTTTAATGCACACCTTAGCTGCTCAAGAACCTTATAATATGCATCTCAGCTGCTTTAGAACCTCATAATGCACATTTCAGCTGCAGGAGAACTTTTAATACACACCTCAGTTACTGCAAAACTTTATATTTCACATCTCAGCTGCTAAAGAAACTTTTATAATATGTATTTCAGCTGCTTTAGAACTTTATTATACACATCTCAGGTGCTGACGAACCTCATAATACACAAATCAGCTGCTGCAGAATCTTGTAAATATGCATCTCAGCTTCTTTAGAACCTTATAATACACATCTCATCTGCTGCTGAACCTCATAATACACATCTCAGGTGCAGAAGAGCCTTAGATAATGCATCTCAGCTGCTGCAGAACCTCATAATACATCAGCTGCCGCAGAACCTCATCATACAAACGTCAGCTGCTACAGAACTTTATAATATACATATCAACTGCTTTAGAATCTTATAATACACATCTCAATTGCTACTGAACCTCAGTACACATCTCAGGTGCAGCAGAACCTAATATTATGTATCTCAGCTGCTTTAGAACCTTATAATACACACTTCCGCTGCTGCAAAACCTCATTTTACACCCCTCAGGGTCTGCAGAACCTTATAATGCCCACCTCAGCTGCTGTAGAACCTCAATACACATCAGCTGCTGCAAAAGCTTGTAATATAAAACTCAGCTGCAGAAGAGCCATATATAATGTATCTCAGCTGCTACAGAACCTTATATTACACATCTCATCTGCTGCTCATATTACACATCTCAGCTGCAGCATAACCCTTTAATGCACACCTCAGCTGCTGCAGAATCTGATAATACACACCTCAGCTGCTGCTCATATTAGACATCTCAGCTGCAGCATAACCGTTTAATACACACCTTAGCTGCTGAAGAGCCTTCTTAAATATGCATCTCAGCTGCTTTAGAACCTTATAATACACACCTCAGCTTCAGCAGAACCTTTTAATACACACCTCAGCTGCTGCAGAAGCTCCTCATACACAATTCAGTTGCTGAAGAACCTTATAATTCACACTTCGGTTGCTGCAGAATTTTATCACACACCTCAGCTGTTGTAGAACCCCAATATATATATAGCTGCTGCAGAACCTTGTAATACTCATCTCAGCTGCTGCAAGACCTAATACCCACCTCAGCTGCTGAAGAATCTTGTAAATATAAATCTCAGCTTCTTTCAAACCTTATAATGCACATCTCGACTGCTGCTGAACCTCATAGTACACATCTCAGGTGCAGCAGAACCTTTTAATACACACCTTAGCTGCTGCAGAACCTCATCATACACACCACAGCTGCTGTAGAACTTCATCATACACACAGCTGCTGCAGAACCTCATTATACACACCTCAACTGCTGCGGAACCTCATTTTACACAGCTGTTGAAGAACCTTATTATACACACCTCAGCCGCTTAAGAATCTCATTATATACACCTCAGCTGCTACAGAACCTTATAATACCAAAGTCAGCTGCTGAAGACCTTTATAATGCAAACCTCAGCTGCTGAAGAGCCTTACAATACACATCTCAACTGCTGCAGAACCTAATACACACCTCAGCTGCTGCAGAACCTTATAAATATGCATCTCAGCTGCTTTAGAGCTTTATAATACACATCTCAGCTCCTGCTGAACCTCATAATACACATCTCAGCTGCAGCAGAACCTTTTAATACACACCTGGGCTGCTGCACAACCTCATCATACACACATCAGTTGTTGCAGAATCTTATAATATGCATCTCAGCTGCTTTAGAATCTTATAACACACATCTCAGCTGCTGCTGAACCTCATAGTACACATCTCAGCTGCAACACAATCTTTTAATACACACCTCAGCTGCTGCAGAACCTCATAATACATAGATCTTTTGCTGAAGAACCGTAAAATACACACTTCAGCTGCTGCAGAATCTTATCACACCTCAGGGGCAGCGGAACCTAGTAATAAACACCTCAGCTGCTGAAGAACCTCATAATGCACATTTCAGCTGCAGGAGAACTTTTAATACACACCTCAGTTACTGCAAAATTTTATATTTCACATCTCAGCTGCTGAAGAAACTTTTATAATATGTATTTCAGCTGCTTTAGAACTTTATTATACACATCTCAGGTGCTGACGAACCTCATAATACACAAATCAGCTGCTGCAGAATCTTGTAATGTCCAACTCAGCTGCTGAAGAACCTTATAATACACACCTCAGCTTCTGAAGAATTTTAATAGACCTCAGGTGCTGCAGAATATTATACTACACACCCCAGCTGCTGCAGAACTTCATAATACACATCTCAGCTGCTGCAGAAGCTTATATTATACACTTCAGCTGCTGCAAAACCTAATACCCACCTCAGCTGCTGAAGAATCTTGTAAATATGAATCTCAGCTTCTTTAGAACCTTATAATACACATCTCATCTGCTGCTGAACCTCATAATACACATCTCAGGTGCAGAAGAGCCTTAGATAATGCATCTCAGCTGCTGCAGAACCTCATAATACATCAGCTGCTGCAGAACCTCATCATACAAACGTCAGCTGCTGCAGAATTTTATAATATACATATCAACTGCTTTAGAACCTTATAATACACATCTCAATTGCTACTGAACCTCAGTACACATCTCAGGTGCAGCAGAACCTAATATTATGCATCTCAGCTGCTTTAGAACCTTATAATACACACTTCCGCTGCTGCAAAACCTCATTTTACACCCCTCAGGGTGTGCAGAACCTTATAATGCCCACCTCAGCTGCTGTAGAACCTCAATACACATCAGCTGCTGCAAAAGCTTGTAATATAAAACTCATCTGCAAAAGAGTCATATATAATGTATCTCAGCTGCTGCAGAACCTTATATTACACATCTCAGCTGCAGCAGAACCTCATCATACACAACTCAGTTGCTGCAGAACCTAAGTTCAGCCGTTGATGAACTTTATAATACACACCTCAGCTGCTGCTCATATTACACATCTCAGCTGCTGCTCATATTACACATCTCAGCTGCAGCATAACCCTTTAATACACACCTCAGCTGCTGCAGAATCTGATAGTACACACCTCAGCTGCTGTCGAGCCTTCTTAAATATGCATCTCAGCTGCTTTAGAACCTTATAATACACACCTCAGCTTCAGCAGAACATTTTAATACACACCTCAGCTGCTGCAGAAGCTCCTCATACACAATTCAGTTGCTGCAGAACCTTATAATTCACACTTCGGTTGCTGCAGAATTTTATCACACACCTCAGCTGTTGTAGAACCCCAATATATATATAGCTGCTGCAGAACCTTGTAATACACATCTCAGCTGCAGAAGAGCCTTATATAATGTATCTCAGCTGCTGCAGAACCTCATAATACACATCTTAGCTGCTGCAGAAGCTTATATTATACACCTCAGCTGCTGAAGAATCTTGTAAATCTGAATCTCAGCTTCTTTCGAACCTTATAATACACATCTCATCTGCTGCTGAACCTCATAATACACATCTCAGGTGCAGAAGAGCCTTAGATAATGCATCTTAGCTGCTGCAGAACCTCATAATACATATCAGCTGCTGCAGAACCTCATCATACAAACGTCAGCTACTGCAGAACTTTATAATATACATATCAACTGCTTTAGAACCTTATAATGCACATCTCGACTGCTGCTGAACCTCATAGTACACATCTCAGGTGCAGCAGAACCTTTTAATACACACCTTAGCTGCTGCAGAACCTCATCATACACACCACAGCTGCTGTAGAACTTCATCATACACACAGCTGCTGCAGAACCTCATTATACACACCTCAACGGCTGCGGAACCTCATTATACACAGCTGTTGAATAACCTTATTATACACACC